>NC_057807.1:450032851-450230312 GCF_018294505.1 Triticum aestivum | reverse complement strand
TCTCTCTGTGTGTGTGTGTGTGTGTGAAAATGTCTGTCTGTAGTATTCAAATATGTTCTTGTGATCTGGCCAGTTTGAATATCTTGGTCAAACATTCCGTGGAGTAAACTGAATGAACCACATTTGCCCTTTGGCACCCGTTGAAATTCCAGCGTTTAGTTATCTGACGATGGGGATATTCATTTTGATTTGTGCCAGGTCCAATGGCTTTTGCAGAGAAGATGGTTCTTGCCGTCTTTGGGGTAAGTTTGCACATTGTCAATCAGTACAATTTTCTAGCATTTTTCTTCCATGAACCTAGAAACAGAGTGTTATTGCAACAGAGCTGAATGGAACAATGGCTGATTCATGCAGGGCCTGATCGTCTTGTGGATGACGAGGAGCCTGACGGACGACATCCCTGGGTGGTCTGTCCTCTTCCACGGCAATGTCGGGGATGGAACAGTCACTGTAAGCATCACAGACTTCCGATCATTTCTCAGGGGACAATCTGTCACACGAGCTCACGGCACACCAACCTGGGCGCAATGCAGATCATGATGGCGACGCTGCTCTTCATAATCCCGAGCGGCAAGAGCGACGGCGAGAAGCTCATGGACTGGGGCAAGTGCCGGCGGCTGCAGTGGCACATCGTCCTCCTCCTCGGCGCGGGGTTCGCCATCGCCGACGGGTTCAAGGCGAGCGGCCTGACGGACATCCTCGCCGGGTGGCTTGGCTTCCTGCGGGGCGCGCCGGCGCTGGCGGTCGCGCCCGTGGCGTGCGCCTTCAGCGGCCTCCTCACGGAGTTCACCTCCGACGACGCCACCACCACGCTGGTGCTGCCACTGCTGGCGGAGCTGGGCAGGACCATCGGCGTGCACCCGCTGCTGCTCATGGTGCCCGGCGCCGTCGGCGCGCAGCTCTCCTACCTGCTGCCCACCGGGTCGCCCGGCAACTCCGTCGGGTTCAGCACCGGCTACGTCACCATCAAGGACATGGTGGTCACCGGCATGCCCATCAAAATCGTCGGCGTTGCCGCTCTCACGGTCCTGCTGCCAACGATAGGTAAGTCTACAGCTCCCGTGCAACCAGGAATCCAGACTCTGAAACAAAATAATCCGCACCCTAGTACCCTTACTCTGGTACTGAATCCTCTTCTTCTCTGCAGGTGTTGCGGTTTTTGGCATGGATCAGAAGGTGTAGGAATCTCGTACTGGAAGTTCAGTTGGATTTTTTGAACATTTTCAATCTGTAGACTGTAGGTTAGTGGTAGTATTAGTAGGAGGATATTGAGGTTGTTGTACAGTGTATACTCCGTGTCATTGCCTCATGAACGATATGGGGTCCTATTCTTTTCTGTATGTAAAATTTGTACCGAACGGTTCCCATGTGAATATACCGGAATTTGCAACTTCTTCATCCAGTTTCATCTTTTATCTTCTGTAGGTTAGTAGTATCTGTTGGGGTCTAGATCACCGGCAGATTGTACAATTGCGTTATCCAGACAGCTTGATGATGATGAGCAGATACACAATCCAGGATTGTATGATTGCACCACCTATAAACAATTGCATGATGAGCAGCAAGTCGCAGAACGTCCCAAGCAATGCCTTTATTATTGGCACCTTTCCCTGTCATCTTATCGCTCCCGGTGATGATTGACCGGTACATTCGACACGATATCCTGCATTGCGCTCGTGGTTGATAAGAACGATTTGCTCAAGAAAAAGATACGACATGATTTGATACCAACTAGATACTAATCTCTGTGCCTTCAAAAAAAAAAAAGATACTAATCTCTGATCCCCTTGGCAAAGGGGACACCTGCTGAATGCTGATTTGCTTGGGACTCATAAGTGATTGGTATAACCTATGAAATGTAGGTTGAGTATACATATAGAATAAAACAGAGATTTTTGCTGGGTTTGTTTGTGTTTCTTTGGTTTCGGTTTTTCAAAACGAAATATCTCCTGAATCATGTGTTCAAATTATGAACCATTTTCATAGTTGCATTCGCCACGTTGAGATCTTTGAAACCAGATCTCATGTTTCAAATAACTTTTTTCAAAAAATCCATGTTCCCAGCTAGTACTAATTTGTGCTTTGTAACGTGTGCTTCCAACTAGCACTAACATGCATGTTTCCAACGTCTGCTCCCAACGAATACAAACATGTGCCTTACTATGTGTAATCTAACCTATGCTCCCACGAGAGAGCAGAGCACATCCATGCTTTCCGAAAGAACCAATGCTTCACAAGGGGTTGATGAAAAAGCAGGAAAAACAAAAGACAAAAAACAGAGTAAATCAAACTAAAAAGCCAAAAAAAACAGAAACAAGGAAAAAACCCCAGGAAAAGCATTTCTAATGCCAGAAGTGCTCCGCGTGCAATACGTGGCGGCACTGGGGGTGCTCCACGTCGAGCTCGAGCACTCCCACGCCCAACAAAATTGTGTGCCCCCGTTAGTTAGTCATTTTGTATTTCCTGACGCTTATATTATGTGGTAGTAATGCACATACACGGATTGCATTTCCTATTGAACGTGTGTTGGGAGGCGATCGATCAAATGCACATCCCACGCGCTCTACTCGGCCGGTATATCCGAGTGTTTCTTCCAATTTAGGGAAGGCTCTGCTCTCAACTCAAAAAAAGGGAAGGCTCTGCTTGGTTTTTTTTTTGCTCTACTCGCTCTCTTTAATTTTCTCATGTCCTATTTTCTTCATATTTATTTTTCTTGTTTAATTTTCTTTTGGTCCTTTCTTCTTCTTCTTCTTTTTCCCTAATTCACGAAGATTTTTAAAAATTCTGGCACATTTGTTCCACTATGTGAATACTTTATCAAATCCTTGAAGAATTTTCAGATTCATGAACTTTTATAAAATCTTGCGAATATTTTTTAAATCCAAGCATTTTTTTGGACAAAAATTGGAATCGACAAAGTTTTTCAACACTTCTAAAATTATAAACAAACTTTTAAAATTGTGAATATTTTATACATTTTTATAATTTCTGAAGCAACTGTTAATTTGTGTACATTTTATTAAAATTATGTGATATCATTTCATAACAATTTTAAAACCATTACAGATTTTAAATTAGCGAAAATTGGTAAAGATGTAAATCAATTTTATAATCCGTGAACATTTGATAAAAAGTTCATCGAATTTGGAAAAAATCCCACAAACTTAAAAAGTTTCATCGAATTTGAAAAACATTAATCAATTTGGGAAAAGTTCATTGATTTTTTTTAAAAAAAATATCGATTCTTAGAAAAAATTCACCAAAAATGAAAAAAGTTCGTTGATTTTCAAAAAAAGTTCATCGAATTAGAAAACAAGTGCATCAAATTTGATCTTTTATTATAATTGAAAAGGTTCATCAATTTTGAAAAAACATCGACTTATAATTTTTTACTAATTTAAGAAAATAAAAAGATAACACCAAAAAAAAGAGAAAACATAGGGGCTTTTGCTATACATAGAAATGTAATAAAACAAGTAGCTATACACAAGCGTGAGGATGGCATAGTGGTTAGTGTTGTTCACTCGCAATATAGGATTTACCGTTGAATAGGAGGACTCCAGGCGTCTGGAAGACCGAGCATAGAAGCAGGCACACGGAATTAGGTCCGCTATGCCCAACCCAGACTTATAATTTAGCAGAAGATTCAAGACAATGATGATAGAGATTATATAGATATCAAGGCAACGACACCACAACCCAACCCATTTTAGTTGGCAAAGCCTAGTTTACACCCGTAGTTCTTTTCGCACGATGTATGTTCGTTCCCTGCAGTTTTTTACGTTTTACCATCTGATGCTTTTTTGTTATTTTTTTGTTCTTTCAAGTTTTTTTATTTTCCCCTTATTTTTATTTTATTTAATTTTTATTGAAATACAAAAAATATTGGGACTTTTAAAAATTGTTCATGTTTTAATTGTTTTTCTTCAGATTTTTAATAATAATAATCCTTTTTTCCAAAGTTTGTTCATAAAATAAAAATGACTGATTTTCCAGAAATATTTCATATTTCAAGAAATATATAGATTTATATTTTTTTATTTTTTAAAAAGGGTGAACAATTTTGAAATACACAGTGAAAAATTCTTTAATATAGAATGAACATATTTTGAATACACACTAAACATTTGTGTAGTATATGTTGAACATTTTTATAATATAAAGCGATGAACATTTTTATAAAATACTGAACAATGTTTTTATTTTTTTCATAGGGTTAAAGTTCCAGGCCACAAAATTGTCAAATCCATTTGGACCAAGGGGATTCTAAGAATGTGATTTGTATCGACTATTGAGAAGGTTACATGAATCAGGTTTAATCCTAGTTGCTAGACGCTGGATCTATCAGATCAGTCGTTTCCTTCACTCATATCAATATATACGAATCCTAAACGCTACAAATCATTGTCGTGCAGACCACTCTGACAGTCTTTTTTTTTTGAAACGAGAAAGAAAAATAACTTCTTCTTTTTTTTGAAACGAGACTCTCTGACAGTCTGACTGGGAACATACCATATACGGTGGGCTGGCGGCATCGGTTGGTTGTGATATGGGAGCATTTTTTTTTTAGGGGTTGCTATGGAAGCATATGTCTCGCGTGTAGGCGTGTAGCGGTACATACGTAGAGTTCCCCTCTGCCCATTACACTTCTATAACTTTTTTCATTCTTTGGCACTGTGAATACATACATAAACTCCTAGTAAAACAGTCGCACCTTGACAGTATTGTGCTAGGAAGAGTAGTTCGTGGACTGAACATGCCCAGTCATGCCGGGGGCGTGAGTTTGGTCAGGCGTGGACGCGGCGGTCGGCCTTGTGGTCTGACTCGTCGTGGGCGCAATGGCAAATGAACGGCTGTTCGCTGCCGTCCGGTCACTTGTGGACGAGCGTCCGCCGGCGCCGGAACTCCCAGTCTGTTAGACTGTATTTACATATAGCTTCTGTATATGTCTTGTATATTGTATCGTACACTTTGGTGTACCCCTTATATATATGAGATAGCCACACCCTTAACGGGTGTCGTGCAGTTTTCCAAAACCCTAAGTCTTACATGGTATCAACCCTAACCGGTCCTATGTCTTCCGCTGCTGCTGCCGCCGCCGCCTCCGCCACCGCGATCGCGCCCAACTCCGTCGCCGCCGTCGCGCCGGCTTCTGTCACGGCGCCTGCGTCGCCGTTCCTCTCCTCGCGTCCCCTGGTTTCGGTCTACACCGGCCAATCTTCGATGGTAGGCGCCTCCTCGGATCAGCCACCGCCGTCGTCACCGGCCGCGCCTCCGCCGGCCCCGGGGATCCTTCGTACACCGGTCCGTGGATGGGATCGGCCACCTACGGCCCCCACGGGGCTGCTCCACTGCCGCCCGCAGGCCCCTACGGGGCGGCGCCCGTTCCCGCTGGATCGGCAGCCTACGGCCCGTACAGGGCTGCTCCACTCCCGCCCGCAGGCCCCTACGGGGCGGCGCCCGTCCCTGCTGGATCGGCGGCCTATGGCCCCTACGGGGCCGCTACTTCATCAACGGGCCACTACGGGGCGCCGCCCTACGCGCCCGCCGCAGCTGCGTCTCCTGCCGCTGTTGCAGCGGCGCCCTACGCGCCCTACACGCCTTCACCTGTCGCCGCGAACGCTGGGTCGGACAGGGCCCCGCCGCCGCCATTGCCCTACGGCGGCTACTACCCTCCGGCCATGGCTGCATCTGGTGGATCATCTCACATGACCTACTACACGGCGCCTCCTCCTGCTGATCATGCTGTGGCCAGCACGCCGTTTTACTTCGCGCATCTGATCCCAGTGAAGCTGACGACGGACAATTATCTGTCATGGCGTGCACAGGTGCTGCCACTTCTCCACAGTCGCTATCTGGAGGGCTACGTCGACGGTTCCTTGCCGTGTCCTCCACCACATCACCCGGCATACCATGCGTGGGTGGCTCAGGATCAGGCCATACTTTCGGCGATCCAGTCGTCGCTCACCGAGGCGGTGTCCTCCTTGGTTCTCTTCACTGCCACGTCCCAGGAGGCGTGGTCTGCCCTTCACACTAGCTTTGCATCTCAGCAGCAGGCTCGTGCTCACACTCTTCGTACGGAACTGGGAGAGACCAAGCTTCTTGACCTCAGCATTACCGACTACTTCGGCAAGATGACGCGTCTCGCAGACACTCTGGCCTCCATTGGTCAACCGCTTCGCAAAGAGGACTTCACCACCTTCGTCATGAACGGTCTGGATGACGACTATGATAACCTTGCTGAGAACATCAATGGCCGTGATACTCCACTTGAACCCCGTGAGCTCTACGCCCGCCTCCTTGCCACGGAACAGCGCATCAAGTCTCGCCGTACCAATCCGAGTTTCATGGCTGCCAACGCTGCCACTCGTGGAAAAGGGAAGCCCTTCAAGTCAACTGCAGCGGGCAAAACAGCACCATTGACTTTGCAGGCTCCGCGGTCGCCTGCCGCAGCCCCTTTCCCCACGACCGGGGGTGGTCATTCGTGTGCCTCCTACCCTTCTTGTGGCGTTCAGCTCCCTTGTCAACTGTGCAACATCCCAGGTCATGTTGCTTCCCGCTGTCATCGCCGCTTCAAGCAGGACTTCCTCGGCGTCGGCAACAATGGCAAAGGCAACGAGAAACAAGCTGCCTTGGCCACTCATGAGCCTGCTCGTCAAGCAGGCCACACTACATCATATCCCATTGATCCAACATGGTATATGGACACGGGCGCTACGAATCATTTGACGGGCGAGATGGGCAAACTCTCAGTTCAGGAGCCATACCGTGGTAATGATCAGGTTCACACCGCCAGTGGAGCAGGTATGCACATATCACATGTTGGTCAGGCCTCTCTTTTAACTCATAAACAGAAATCTCTCCATCTTCGTAATGTCCTTAGAGTTCCTTCTGCTACTCGTAGCCTATTGTCTGTTCCTCAGCTTACTCGTGATAACAATGTTTTCACTGAGTTTCATCCTTTTTATTTTTTTATCAAGGATCGGGCCACGAGGGACGTTCTGCTTAGAGGTCGCCTGCGCGATGGCTTATATGCACTTGATCTGCCTTCTGCCCCTCGAGCACTCACTGGTGTCCGTGTGTCGCCTACTCATTGGCATGCACGGCTCGGCCATCCTGCCACTCCCATAGTCCGTAGTGTTCTTCATCGTCATAGTCTTCCCGTTGTGTCCAATAAAGATGTTGCCACAGTCTGTGATGCCTGTCAACAAGGCAAGAGTCATCAGCTTTCGTTTTCTAATTCGAGTCGTGTCGTCAAAACTCCACTTGAGCTTATTTATTCTGATGTATGGGGGCATGCCCAAACTTCTGTGAGCGGTCATAATTATTATGTCAGTTTTATTGATGCTTATAGTCGGTTCACTTGGCTTTATCTTATCAACCGTAAATCCGATGTGTTTGATGTGTTCCTGCAATTTCAAGCTCATGTTGAGCGTCTTCTTAAGCATAAGATTATTCATGTTCAGTCAGATTGGGGGGGTGAATATCACAACCTCAATTCCTTTTTTAATAAGCTTGGGATTTCGCATCGCGTGTCTTGTCCTCATACACATCAGCAGAATGGCACGGCTGAACGTAAGCATCGTCACATTGTCGAAACCGGTCTCACCTTACTTGCTCATGCATCAGCACCTTTTCGTTTTTGGAGTGATGCTTTTTCTACTGCCTGTTTTCTTATAAATAGGCTTCCTACACGTCTCCTTGGGATGAAAACACCACTTGAACTATTGCTTAATGAGGTTCCAGATTATACTTTTCTCAAAGTTTTTGGTTGTGCATGCTGGCCTCATCTTCGTCCTTATAATAAGCGCAAGCTCGAGTTTCGGTCCAAACTTTGTGTATTTCTTGGGTATAGCTCTCTTCACAAAGGGTACAAGTGTCTTCATATTCCATCCAACCGTGTCTACATCTCGCGTGATGTTGTGTTTGACGAGAGTGTATTCCCGTTCTCGTCTTTATCCATAACTCCCACACCTCCAGTCTCCTCCTTGCAATCCACCCCTCCACTGCCTGCTCGATTTGTTGATATTGCATATTCTCCTGCGTTGTTGCCTAATCATGCTGCAGGAACGGGTCGTGGAGTTCGCCTGGAGTTGCTGGAGGAGCCGGAGCCATCAACTGCACCCGACGTGGCGAATGGCCTTGTGCATGCGCCATGCATGCCTGGACTGGGCGCCTCAGCGTCGGCTCCGTCCGTGCCGGCCTCTTCTGAGGCTGGGTCGGTTTTGCCTGGGTCGGCCTTGCCCGGGCTGGTCTCCCCTGCGCCGGCCTCCCCCGAGCCGGTGATTCCATCCAGGCCGGCCTCCCCCGAGCTGGTGCTCCCATCTGGGCCGGCCTCTCCTGAGCCGGCGAGCTCGCCTGGGCTGGGCTGCCGCGCCTCAGTTGGCCTTGAGCCGACTGACTCGCCCATCCAGTCGAGTCTGTCGCCCGGGTCGGCCTCGCCTGGGTCGGCCTCGTCCTCGCCTGTTGTCACTGCATCGTCACCGGCTGTGTCAGATACTTCTTCATCGCCGGGGCCGTTGCCACTGGTTGCACCACCTACGGCCGTTCCTCTTCGACCACACACTCGCAGTCGATCCGGTATTGTGTGTCCCAAGCAACGCAAAGATGGGACGGTCGCCTGGCTTGTGGCATGTGTTGCTCATGTCAAGGAAGACCCTTCGGCTGAACCGCGTCACTTCCAGGTTGCTCTCGGGATTCCTCATTGGCGTCAAGCTATGGAGCAAGAGTATCAGGCATTGTTGACAAATGGTACTTGGCAGCTTGTTCCTCCGGTCTCTGGTGTCAATGTCATTGATTCCAAGTGGGTCTTCAAGGTTAAGAAGCATGCTGATGGTTCTATTAAACGCTATAAGGCACAATTAATGGCGAAAGGGTTCAAGCAAAGGTATGGTCTTGACTATGAGGATACGTTCAGTCCGGTGATCAAACCAACAACTATTCGACTTCTGTTGTCCTTGGCTGTTACTCGGGGCTGGTTTCTTCATCAGCTGGATGTTCAGAATGCCTTTCTTCATGGTGTTCTGGATGAGGAGGTTTATATGCGTCAGCCCCCTGGTTTTGTTGATCCTGCTCGTCCTCATCATCTGTGTCGCCTGGTCAAGGCGCTCTATGGGTTGAAGCAGGCTCCTCGTGCTTGGCATGCCAGATTGGGCTCTGTTCTTCGGTCACTTGGTTTTGTTCCCTCTACTCCTGACACCTCGCTCTTCCTTCTGCATCGACCTCAGGTGACGATGTATCTTCTAGTATATGTTGATGACATTATCCTCATTAGCTCCTCGGATGCTACTGCTGACCGTCTGATATCTTCCTTGAGTGGAGATTTTGCGGTAAAGGATTTAGGAACGTTGCATTACTTCCTTGGGCTGGAAGTTTCACGTTCTTCTGCTGGCTTGACACTCACACATCATAAGTATTCGATGGACCTGTTGCGACGGGCAGGTATGCTTAAATGCAAACATGTCATGACTCCTATGTCTGCTACTGATCGTCTGTCTGCGTTTGATGGAGATCCTCTCACCTCTGATGACGCCACTGAGTATCGTAGCGTTGTTGGTGGCCTGCAGTACTTAACTATCACTCGGCCAGATATCTCATATGCAGTCAATCGTGTGTGCCAATTTCTTCATGCTCCTCGGACTTCTCATTGGACAACGGTGAAGCGGATTCTTCGTTATGTTTGCTTTACTGCCTCATATGGTTTGCTCCTTCAGCCAGCACCGTCTCCTACGCTTTCTGCTTTTTCAGATGCTGACTGGGCTGGTAATCCAGATGACAGGCGATCCACGGGGGGACATGCTGTCTTCTTTGGTCCTAACTTGATCGCCTGGGCTGCTCGCAAACAAGCTACAATGTCCAGGAGTAGCACTGAAGCAGAATATAAAGCTGTTGCAAATGCTACAACTGAGATCATATGGGTACAGTCCTTATTGAGAGAGTTGGGAGTTCCTCAAACTCAGCCGCCTGTCCTTTGGTGTGATAACATTGGAGCTACATATCTCTCATCTAATCCAGTGTTTCATGCTCGGACAAAGCACATAGAAGTTGACTATCATTTTGCACGGGAACGTGTTGCACAGAAGCTACTTCACATCAAGTTCATCTCCTCCAAAGATCAATTTGCTGACATCTTCACGAAGTCTCTTCCACAACCTCAGTTTGTAGGCTGCAGGCGCAATCTTAACATACTTTGTACTTTAGGGCATAGTTAAGATTGAGGGAGGGTGTTAGGCTGTATTTACATATAGCTTCTGTATATGTCTTGTATATTGTATCGTACACCTTGGTGTACCCCTTATATATATGAGATAGCCACATCCTTAACGGGTGTCGTGCAGTTTTCCAAAACCCTAAGTCTTACACAGTCGACAACGTGTAGCTCGATCTGTACCCTCCGTGAGGCGGCGCGTACACTGCCATCGGCCTCTCCGGGGGGAGTTCCGGAAGCGGCGCCTCGAACTGGAGCACGCTCATGGCCTGTCGGATGGACGGCCGGAAGCCGTAGTCCGGGTGGACGCACCAGAGGCCCGTGACCAGCGCGCACTCCATCTCGCGCTCGTCCATGTCGCCGTCCAGCCGCGCGTCCGCCGCGTCGAGGAGCGCATCTCTCCCGTACAGCCCCCAGACCCACTCGACGAGCAGGACCTTGCTCTCCTCCTCCTGCGGGTCGACGGGCCTCCGGCCACAGGCGATCTCCAGGAGGACGACCCCAAAGCTGTAGACGTCGGTCTGCGCGCTAGCCCGGATGGTCACCGCGTACGCCGGGTCCATGTAGCCCTTGGTGCCGGCCAACGTCGTCGTGGTGTGAGCGCCGCTGCTGTGGTTGACGAGGCGCGCGAGCCCGAAGTCTCCCAGCTTGGCGTTGAACGATGAGTCAAGCATCACGTTGCTCGGCTTGATGTCCCTGTGCACCACGCACTGCTCCCACTCCTGGTGCAGGTATGTCAGAGCAGACCCCATGCCAAGTATGATCTGGTACCTGTACATGTCACCAGAAAAATGAGGGTTTGAACCTCCTTTTTTAGAAAAAATCCACAAGACAAATACCAAAAATATACTCTGTGACCTTGAAGTGTAAATAATATCTGTTCACCGAGAATTCATCTTGATTTATTTAATATGTCTAAAGCAGATGGTAAATAAAACCTTTTTTTGTAACTTTAGGTCGACATCTACACAACTGCTCAAAATTCCACATCTCTTAACTTCATGTTGCATCATAAACCAGTAGGTGAGACTTAGAGCACGGTTAATAGAAGAGCCTGCTGCTGGCTCTAAGAATGTGCCATGTCACTTGTAGCTCTTGTAAAAGTTAACTCATATAATAGGTTGGCTGTATGTTAGCTGTTATATGGATTGTATCATTAATTGTTTGCATGTGAAGAAGCACAAGGCACTCACGTGATTGGAAGAGAGGTGGAAACGCCGGCCAAAAGCTCTCACATCGGCTGCATGCGGGCGATTTATTCTAGTTTAGTGTGCTGCAGCTGGGCGCTAGCCGAAGCGCCCGCTTCATTCTCTCTCTCCCTTTCTCACTCCTTCATATAGGATTTTGCTTACATGAAACATCTTGTAGCCTGCTGACTAGGACTTATTATACTTGCTCTTAGAAACAATTGAAAAAATACACTCAAATTCATGGTACCTGGTTGCCCATGTTAGGACTTCCGTGGAATTGTAGAGATGGGCATCGAGGCTGCCGTTCGTCATAAGCTTGTAGACGAGCAAGAGCTCGTCGGCTTTGTGGCACCACCCGACAAGCTGGACAAGGTTGCGATGCCGTAACCGACCGATGATGGTCACTTCTGCGATGTATTCTCTCCTCCCCTGACTCGACGTCTTGGAAACTCTCTTGATGGCCACATGCAGCCCCTGGTCTTGCAAGAACCCTCGATATACTGCCCCGAAGCCACCCTCGCCTAGCTTCTCATCGTCGGAGAATCCCCGAGTGGCCCGCGACAGCTTGTTGTACCTGAATCTCCGAGGCCCCACCCCCTTCTCAAACTCGTTGTCCATGTCTTGGTCAAGAGGGGTCTTTGCACCTCTAGATGCTATACCCTTCCTTTTCAGACAATTGCGGTAGCCGAGCCATGAGGCTATGACGAGCAATACGAAGATACCAGCGGATACTAGCCCGGCAATTAGACCTCTGTTTTTCGTCTTTGAATCTATCAATAAACATATCAAGTTAATAAATTTCATATGGCAAGTCTTTTGCCTTGTTTCAAAAAATAAATAGTCACGTAGTGCATTGTGAACTTACAACAACAACTAAACAATAAAACATTTTGTTACGCTTAATTTTTTTAGCTTTAAATCCAACTACTCCCTCCATTGCAGAATATAAGGTTATCAATTTTCGTGAAAGTCAAACGTATGTATGTTTGACCAAGATTTATAGAATAAAATATCAACATCTACAATACCACATTTATGAATGTATTCCATCCACATGTTTCTTGCGTGTATGATCTCATACCCAAACCTAGTCACGTAAGAGCATCTCAAGCCGTTGTGCCCCCCAGGAGGCGTTTTTTCGGCCTCCTAGGGAGGCCCCGACGCTAACTTTGTCTTTGGGTGCAAAAATTTTCCAACCGTTGTGCCTCCCAGGTTGTGTCTTATTTTTTCTTTTTCACTTTGTCATTACAACAAACATGTTGTGGGCACTGCCGGGCCACGTGAGCTTGAGCTCGTCGGCGACGACCCCAGCCGACCGGGCGACTCCCTCAGCCACGTCTTCGTCTTCCGCCGCCGGCGACGCGCTGCTCGAGCTCGGCGCACCCCCCGGTGCCGCCGCCGACGTTCTCTCCACCCGCGCAGACTGCATCTCGTCACGCACGGCGACGGCTGGCTGCCTCGGCCTCCTCCCGGCTCCACCTTGAGGCGCACCACGCCGGCCGCTCCCGCTACATGCTCTCCGGCTCCACATCACGTCGATGGACTCCTCCTCGTCACGCACTTGGCCAACCCGTCGAGGCTGCTGATGCCCGTGGTGCACCATGCCCGGCCACGCACGGCCGCGTCCGCCTCGCCCTCGTCGTCGCCGCACTCGGACGGCTCCGCCCTGAGCAGCTCCGCGAGGCGGTCGGACCGCACCCTCGGCTACGACTGCGCGCCCTGCGCCTGTCCGGCCGGTGTTGGTGAGGTTGCTGGGGCGCGGCGTGGTGCTGGAGCATGGAGTGCAGCGACACGACGATGGCGCGACGTGGTGGAAGGAGAGCAGCAGCACGACGAAGAGCGCGATGAAGCGGTTGATCCCGGAGCACTAGTCCGGCGTGAAGATGCCCCACCACTCCTCGTGCGCCCCGCTAGCCCAGGCATGCCCTGCCGGCCGCGACCCGCTCTGCTGCCGGCCACTTCTGCCCGAGCCACAGGAGCTCGGCTGCGAGCTTCTCGGCCGCACCAGCTCCATGAGCCCCCGCACCAGCTTGTACTTGCGGGAGGCCACGGGGAGCCGGGACGCGACCCAGAGCACGCCAGCTCTTGCTGTAGTCACTCCGCCCTGCCACGCTTCGCCCGGCCGTGAACTCGCCGGCCATGCTCCGCCCCGCCCGGCCTCGGAGTTGCTCGTGGCCTCCCCGGAGGCCATCGCCCTCTCCCCGTCCACGCCTGGCCACGAGCTCCACTCTGCTCCGTCGAGGGCGGCCACAACACGCAGGGGAAGCACGTCGAGCAGGCGGGAAGGCAGGCGCGTCGTGGAGAGAGGGAAGGCGAGCACGTGAGGGTGGGACCTGGAAAAAAGAAGGAGAGAGAGGGGGTGGGAGGCTGACTGTGGGCCAATTGCATGTAAAGTCTTCTCTCTCCGCCCCCAAGTGACTCCCGGTGGGCTGGGTTTCACCTGCGGTCGCCGGCTGAGTTTTTGGGTTAATCCGGCAAAAAATGAGATGTTGGGGCCGTGACTGGAATGATTTTTAACCACCGGCGCCAAAAAAGGCCTCTTGGGGGTGTCTTGGGGGGCCGGCTGGAGATGCTCTAATGTATCATAAAACTATAAGCCACATAAGAGCATCTCCAGCCGCGCCCCCAACAGGCCCCCCCCAGGCGACTTTTTCGGCGCCAGCGCCAAAAAAAGCCCCAGTCGCGCCCCCAGGACGACGGAAAGCGCCGGTTCGGCCCTTTTTTCCGCCCGGTGGCTGCAGGCCGAACCCGGCGCGCTGGGGGCGCTTGGGGGCTCCGGCGCAAGGGAAAAGCGCGGCTGGCCCACGCCGTCAGGTGAAAAGTCAAGATTTTCTTCCCCGACTCGCCTCCCACCCCCCGTGCTCTCGGCCGCCACTAGCTATATCCCAGCGCCGCCTGCCGCCCTTCACCGGTAGATAGCTGGTAGATAGCCATTCCACGCCGGAAAAATAGCAGAGGTTCGCCGCGGCAGCCCCCGACAGCAGTTGGGCGTTTCCGGCCTCGGAGGGGCAGTTTAGCGGCGGGTGCACGCCCACTGGGCGCAAGGTGTTCGGCGATTTGCCTGCCTCGGCGATGGACTCGGATGACGAGGAAGTGCTCGCCGCGCTGCTGGAGGAGGAAGCCGAGGCCGACGTCCAGGAAGAAGAGCATCTCATGGTGCTCGCCGCCCTCGCCCAGCTGCTAGCACGCAACGAAAAGCCGCGGCGAGGTGGCTCGGCACCAGGGAGGTGAAAGCAAAGAACCGGCATCGTCTCGAAGGCTACTGCATGCTCTACTCCGACTACTTCGCTGATGCTCCACTTCACGGCGACAAAACATTTCGGCGCCGTTATCGGATGAGCAGAAAGCTTTTCCTCAGGATTGTGAATTCCAACCGGGAGTTCGACAGCTACTTCAAATGCAAGATGGATTGCACCGACAAACTTGGATTCACCTCAATCTAGAAATGCACGACAACGATGAGGACGCTTGCATACGGAGCTCCCGGTGACTCACATGACGACTATGGGCGCATGGCCGAGTCCACCAGCATAGAGTGTTTCTACAAGTTCTGTCGGGCAGTGGTGGCAGTGTTTGGACCGCAATACTTGAGAACACCCAATGCGGAAGACACTGCTCGGATCCTAGCACAGAATGCAGCAAGAGGATTTCCTGGGATGCTTGGAAGCATCGATTGTATGCATTGGAAATGGAAGAATTGCCCATTTGCTTGGCAGGGGATGTACAAAGGTGCCAAAGGCGGTTGCAGTGTGGTACTTGAGGCGGTGGCCACACAGGACCTCTGGATTTGGCACTCCTTCTTTGGTATGCCAGGAACTCACAATGACATCAACATGCTGCAATGGTCTCCTGTCTTTGCCAAGCTTGTTGAAGGTCATTCTCCTCCGGTGAACTTCAAGATCAATGGGCGACACTACAACAAGGGGTACTATCTAGCTGATGGCATCTATCCGAGATGGTCGACATTTGTGAAGACCATCAAAAACCCTGTGCCTGGAGGCAAGAAAGCCTGGTTTGCGAAGATTCAGGAGGCTTGCAGGAAGGATGTCGAGCGGGCATTTGGTGTGCTCCAATCTCGATTTGCTGTTGTCCGGTACCCCGTTCAGACCTGGTCGAAAGATCAAATGTGGGAGATCATGACCTGCTGTGTCATCTTGCACAACATGATCATTGAGAGCGAGCAGAAAGAGCCAGTGTTTGACACCGAACCATACCACAGGCAGGGTCCTTTTGCCCAAGTTGATCACCAGCTACCGGCAACCTGGACTGCCTACCTCAGTATGCATCAGGAGATCCGAGACCCACAGGTGCATCATCAACTGCAGTAAGATCTGATAGAGCACCTATGGAGGCTCAAGGGCGACGCCGGGCACGACATGTGATGAAACATGAGTTTT
Source organism: Triticum aestivum (assembly GCF_018294505.1). Lineage (NCBI taxonomy): Eukaryota > Viridiplantae > Streptophyta > Magnoliopsida > Poales > Poaceae > Triticum > Triticum aestivum. Next base: position 450,214,518 of record NC_057807.1, on the reverse strand, counting down.
TATTTGTTGAACTATATAATTTGTATTGAACTATTTGTTATTGTAATATTTTGTTGAAGTATTTGATTTTTCTGTGATGAAATATGTGTTAAAAAATATATTTATGTTGATAATTGAACGCCGAGCCACGGTGAACCACGCCGAATATGGGCCTATTCTCGCTCATATGGGTCCTTTTCGCCGAAATGGGGCTTCAAAAGTGGGCCAACATCGGCGCCTGAGGGCGAGCTGGGGGCGACGTCTGGGTATAAAACCGCCCCTAGCGCCGAACGAATCGCCGGCTCGCCCCCAGGGGGCGATTTTTATGCGTCCTGGGGGGGCCAACGGCTGAAGATGCTCTAAAAAGATCATCTAATTTGCACTTTAAATCAGTAATACTCTGGAGTATGAAACTATGGAGTTGCACAAAAAAAAGAGAGTAACTACCTAACGAAAGTTGTAGTTGAGTACGCGTGTAGGTGCACCTCTTATCTATACCAACTAATTTTGCATCAAAGTTCGTTTCCAAAATACTTTTTTTGTTTCTCCCAAATAAAAAACATTTGGACTTGAAACTTTGTAGGTCAACATCACATAAATCCTCCCATGTGTAGAAATTGCTTCATATTTTTGACGCAACAGAAATTTCTAAAATAATAAATTTTATTCTAAATTTATAAATCGAGAAATTTATGCTTGCACCCAAAAAAGCTGAAATATTTTCTGCACATGGTAGTACTTGTGTGATCATTGACCCATAAAGTTCTAAGGTAAAATGTTCTAGAGAGAGCATGGATCTTAAAGAACTTGATGGTCCAAATAAGGGGTTCACCTGCACGTGTGCTAAAAAACCCACTTTCTTTTTTATGTTTGCTTCCATATGACTCTCACTGTACGCTTATGGTCGCGTTCGAAGCAAAAATCGAAATTTGGTTGTTGTTTGGAAAAATATTATTTTGGAGTTGAACATGAACTGAAAAAATTATAGCTCAAACACAAAATAATGTAAATCTCAATTGATTGAGCAATAAAATTTACTTTTTTAGTTTCTGTTTGGAAAGGAATTTGATCATTTGTCTCTGTTAACTATAAAAATTATGGTTTTCTATTCGAATTTGCACGGGGTTGATTATTCATTTTTGTTACATGTTATATAATTTTATGTTTGGTATTTGTTATTTGCAAGGCTTTTGATTGTGTATTTTCGTTACCTATACAATTCTATTAATTTGGAGTTATATTTGTTTGTCAAGCATATCACTTACATTTTATGCAATATTTTTTGTTTCTGAAATTGCACTTTTTATGCAATTACATTTCTGTTTTGTGCTGTGATTACACCTTTTATTGTGCAATTGCCCTTATCATTTAGGTAATTGGCAATTTTTGTGCTACAATAATAGAAAAAAATAGTAATAGGCTGCCTCAAAAAGAGCAGAACAAAAGCACCAGAGCTAATGTTGTGTACATGGCAAAGAGCAACTCTAGCAGATTCCCTAAATGACGAGCCTTAAAAATGACTTTAAAGCTAGAGCCTTTTTTAAGGTTTCGGAGAGCCGTGTTACTTCAGATTCCCTGAAAACAGCTACCTTTATAATATTTTTCTATTCTATTTCTCTTAATATGTGTGTAAAAGAACTTTATTTCAGCAAATTCACACAAATATGTTTCAAACTTTTATGTTTCCACACCACACAATTTAGCAGCATTTCAAATGCATAATTTTCAAACTTCCAAATGCAAATTCAAACAGAACATACTTAAGGTAATGCATGATACTACATAAAACTAAACATTAGATAAGGGCCAAATGCTTCACAAAAGGATAATTAAACATAGGTAAGTTCCAGATGCGACATAAACATATATTATAAGGCAAAGATGGTGCAGTCTAACGACATAACAAGGCTCGTGGCCGTTATCGTGGTCATTAGAGGTGGAGTGCGAAGATATCTCCATAACGACAACGAAGGAAGACTAGACACCCCTTCTCCAGGCCTCCCACTCGGCCCTAGTGGCAGAAGAATCCATGACCGCCTTGAGAACCCTCTCCTCTTTGGCTACGACCGCCTAGGAGGCCTTAGAAGTGCACGTGGCAGCCTAGAGCATGCTCTCCTCTTCAGCTACGCCCATGGCGTCGACCTAGGTGATCGGAGGTTTCTATGGACGCATAGATCATTCTCTCCACTCCAGTCTGAGCAATGCCCTAGTCCCCTGGGTTCGTGATATTGTACCAATTAATGGTGTCTTCGGAGTCTGTGGTGTTCAACATATTTTCAAACACCCCGCCAGCGTTGCGCGAAGCGGAGGTTGCGCCTGTTGGACGGGGTGCCTGGGAAGGGAGCGGGCGAGGAGGTCCCCTCCAGCGTCGAGAAGCATCGACATGCAAAGCAGACACCCCTACCCGCGATCTCTGTAGAATGACAGAGGGACGTGGTTGCAGTGCGAATGTGAGGAGGCGGGGTTCTATGATGGGGGTTGTGGGAGCGGTGGTGGAGCCGAGGGAATGGCGACGGGGCGTGGGGAATAATGGCTGGAGCGCGTGAAGGGGGATGAGGCTGCGGCCGTATGAGAGTGGCGAGGGTGATACGGACAGTTATGAGCGCAAGTGCTTGGGTAGGAACGAAATTTCCCGGCACCAAAAAGTATATAGAGAGCGTTGCATATTCTGTTATTCTCTGTATATAAATTTAGAGGGTTGATTTTAGGATAACTTTGATAACAATGGCAATAGAAGGGACCGTAGAAAAAAAAATATAGTTTGTTTTGTTCCGAAAATACCCAAATGAACCTTGGTCTAGGCGCACCCTAATCGGATTTTGTTTTTAAATATAAAAAGGTCAAACAATTCTGAAACTTCTTTTAATGAATATTGCCTAGTGTTATACGCTCGCATAAAGTTTCAAGAAGAAATGACTTCCATGGTCTTTTATGAAAAAACTAACATTTTTTTACTTTTTAAAATTAAAATGTTATACAGGGTGTGCCTAGCACCATGTTCCAAGAATCCGCGTCTGTTTTTGCTCACTCTTCATTATTTTGGCACTTTTCTTATAAGGCTGGCCATAGTGGAGGTAACATCACCGGTAACATGCACTTGGGACTAGCATGCTTATGTGACACACAATTAATGAAGAGAGAGAGAGAGTTCGAGTAACATAGGTAGACACCGTATCATGTTAAATGCTATGCTGCTTTGTGTCGTGCATGACAATAAATATGATCATCTATGATACTATTTTATGTTAATATGCACCACGGAGGTAGTATCATATACTAGTATCATATGCATGATACGAGTATATGATACTCCCCACTATGATCAGCCTAAGGTGAAGGAGAGGTAAGGGTTTCTGTCAGAGCTGCCCAAATTAACTATCATTTACATATTCTCAGATGATTCCTAAGTCGGTAAAGAAGTTGAACATAGCCTCTTCTTTTTTCCATATAAAAAAAGCTGAACATAGGTAAACACAAGCGAAGGCACCTACCGGACATAGTGGAGTCGAACGACCATAAAAGAATCTTATGCTGCTCGATCAAGTCCGCGATGGACGCCGAGAACCCAACCGCCGCGTCCTGCGGCAGACCGGCTTTCCGCAGATCTACGTTTGCGCTGACCGCGTATGTGATCTGCCCTGGCGAGTCGTCGAACCGCAGAGTGGCCGAGAGCGTGGCCGTTTGAGCGTCGTAGCTCACCTTCGCCGACATGAACCCGTTAAAGATGCCGTCCGGCAGCGCCGTGTATTCCATGGACCTGATGCTGTTGACGTTGACGCCGATGTGGCAGTTGGTGTCGGTGGGGTCCCAGCCGAAGTTCCTGAACGTGTCGAACTCCACGCCGACGGTCGGCGGGAAGCCGGTGTTGGCCGGGTTGTCGCGGTTGTTGAACAGCGCGAGGTACCCGCCCGTCGCGTCCGTGGGCATGCTCGGCGGGTAAGGCCCCACGAAGAACGCCATGCCATCACCTCTCTGTAGCGCAAGCAGCCACTGGTAAACGTACGAACGGCATGCATGTCATGAGAAAATAATTCTACTTGCCGCGCTGTTATCGCTGGCGGGCTTGATGGCGAAGGCGAAGTTGGTGGTGAAGCTGGCGACCTTGCCTGCGCTGTCGTCCCAGAGACGCACCGCCTGCCCGTGGGCTACGCGGCCGGTGCTCCACTTCCTTGAGTGGTTGGTCAGGTCGATCCGGTTGAGGGCGGGGGCGGAGTCGTTCATGTACTTGAGGTCGGCGCTGGCGAGGACGCCGGCACCGGAGAAGTTGTAGCTGAAGCTAAGGGAGGCGACATGAGGAAGCCAGCTAGCCAAAAATTCTGTGCATACCGGTTGCAAACTCCATCTCGTGCATACCCTCTCTCAGATGCTATCACGTGTCCCACCTACTCATCTGACGATATCTGCTCCTCCGCTCCGTTCGTGGCTTCTCTCGGCTCCGAAACGAAAGCTCGGCTCCAAACTACATGTGATCCCGGCTCCTTGACGAGACGAGGCCAGCGGAGGTGGAGGCCCACGCAGCCGAGTCGGCTCAGGGCATCCCTTTCCTTTCTCTGCCAGTCGCCGGCTCCAAGGTCCGCCGCCGGAGTCCCCTGCCCCGCCGCCTCGTGCGCCACGATGGAGGACAGGACGCGCCGCTCGCCCCCTCCTTCTCCGCCTCAGGCGGCGGCCTCTCCCTCCACCACGGGCACCTACTGCATCTCGCCCATAACTGGTAATCCCCCTCCCTAAGCACCCCAATTGACAACAAATCTTATAAAAAATGATCTTATTCAAGTATATGTGCTGTTCCAAGGTTGGTACGGTTGTTAGATAGTGAATTGTGGTTTACAAACTGCCGATTCCATTGGTGATTCTGTACATAACATGGGCTGATATCGTTTGGTGCAATGTCCTGATTCATTATGGCACTCAACAGTCAACACTGAAATTTGTCCTTCAATTGCTTATCCAGTGGTGACTCCTGCTGCGCTTGCATTGATACTGAAATTAGCAATTCAGAGTGTATAAGACAGCCATAGATAGCAGTAATTTTTTTCTTGAGCAGAGCCTTAATTAGATAGCAGTTGATTCAGGAAATCATGCATAGTGATTCACCAATGCAGACCACCAAATTACAACACTGAATTTGGACCACGCTGCCACAATGCCGTTCATTGTCCAATGAAAGTTTTTTCTTATACAAAAGACAACCTTAAAATTTACTCGGATTTTGAACGAAACAAATAGAAAACAATCCGAATGATTCAGTTATCTTGTATGAGATGTGCTCCGTATTTATTTGTTGGGCAGTGAACACGAGTTCTGGTTCTGTAACTCGACTACATGATAGAATAAACAGAGGAAGCATAAGGTGAAATGTTCAATGCCTCGTGTCTGGTTATTGTATTTGTTTATTTGAACCTTTCATGCTTATAGTATACATAATTCCAATGATTTTTCTCTATGTCTCAAGTACATGACCAAACTCACATTCTGTGCATGTCCTTTACTATCTTGGAGCAGCTTCATGTATAAAAGCTTGTGGCAGACTTCAAGGAGAAATTGTCAAATCCACGACCGTGAGGGACTAGTGAACAAAGAGAGAACGGGACGCCACATACTCGTGCAGCAGCCATGCTCCGCTGGACAAAGACCCTCAAGTACACCACTGCAACAAAACAACTGCCGAGGAAACCTTTGGAGAAGACTCCATGCTTCCTAATAGAGTAGACTTGGCCTAGGAATATCAAATTTTGTAAATTTGGAGTTGGACAACTGTTGTATCGCTGTAGAGCTGATTGCTCTCCTTGACAATGTACAATAACTTGTGTACAGTGTACCTTTTCATTTGAAATACATATGGATGATTTGAAGTCTTCAACTTGATGGATGTGTTTCCGAAATGTGACTGTTTCTCTAATTTCTCTGATTTGCTATACACTGTAGCAAAGATGTTATTTTTGTTTGCCTTGTCATTAACTGGACTAAACTTCAGTTAAAGTCAGACAACACAATATGTCTACAAATTCAGTCATTTAATTCTTATTTTTTTGTAGCTTCTAAAGCACAAGAACATAATTCGTGAAATTCCACTGGACCAAGGATCTTTCCATGCTAACTCTGTAAATATTTTTGTCTCGAAGAAACCTCATTAAGATGGCCAACCACAAAACTCAATTTCGACTATGAATGTGACATCCTTTAAGGACCGCCAATTTTGATAATAATTATATTTTAAATCAGCAGTCCAGAAGTTTTGAAACCTTTACAGTTGTTCTAACTACAGCTTGTAATTGATGATTAGTGTAGGGAAATTTATGTAGCTCACCAAAACCTCTACAACAGGCACGCTACTCAATTTGATCAAGATTTAACACTGTACGTTCGGTCACACTATCAATGTAATTTTAGAGAAATCCATTTGGATGACTGCTGCACCCCTTTTCCTATCATGGCGGCATGTAGTCAGGTTTATGTGATCCAAGCCAGCGGCAGAGCCACCATGGTGGTCCTTGTAAGAGACAATGTCAGATTCAGGATGGCCACTCCCGTCCTTCTCGGCGATCCTACCTGCGGCAGAACGGTCCGCGGCGGCCATGGATGTCCTTCCAACCCCATGTGGCCATGGGAAGGAATGGACGGCCTTTGGGCGTGCGACGGACATGGCTGTAGTTTCGCTCGGTGGAGCGAAAGCTCGACCATGAACGTGGCCACCAATCACATTACGGACGGGGAGAGTGCCCCGGTCGCTCAGCCATGATAAAACTTGACCGGATCACGGCTGGACGGGGAAGCAGCAGCTAGCAATTACAGATGTTTATCTGATCGGAAGCGACCGCAGATGCATTATTGACGGGAGCCGGGATTGTACCACGATGAGCCGGGATCGTATGTTTGGAGCCGAGCGTTCGTTTCCAATCCAAGCCGAGAGAGGCCACGAACCGAGCAGAGGAGCAGACATCGTTCAGATGAGGAGGTGGGACACGTGGGAGCATCTAGGAGAGGGTATGCACGAGATGGAGTTTGCAACCGGTATGCACGGAAATTTTTTCCCCACCATGACCTATCCTATGAAGTACTCCCTCCGTCCGAAATTACTTGTCTCAGAAATGAATGTATCAAGATGTATTTTAGTTCTAGATACATCTACTTTTATCCATTTTTGCGATAAGTAATTCCGGACGGAGGGAGTATGAAAGTACAGCATGTTATGTGCAAGCTCTTGCTCGTTAACTATATTTGCACGAAGGTCTACGAACCTGCTGCGCTAGTCCGTTAGTCCTCCTCTCATCGTCGTTGATAGTTCAGGTAAAGGTTTTAATTGGTCGATCATAGGGACATTCTTTTCCTCGATCATACGGTCAAAGACTCAAAGGCCGGCCTGAATGTCTACATCAAGCTGGCCTCTGCTATGCGTATTATATACCCGTACACGTAGTTGATATTGAATTCCACGCGTCGCCCCAGATTGATCCCTTTCTCGGAAGGAAAATCTTGCACAGGAGGCCAAGACCTCGTACTAGGGCTACGTACTACTACTCTCTCGTCAACTTCATATTAGAAGGATTTTTTTTTTTTGCATTACAACCCCTAAGCTTTGTCAATCAAGTACTGACATCATTCCCACGTGTGGCTACAAAGTAGAACATGTTCTAAACATACTGCTTTCGAAGACTATTGAACTTTTTTATTCGTATGTCCACCATTACTGATTTCAGAACTAACCTATTTTTAAGCGTTAACAAATTTTGCATGGATATTTTAAGTTTAATGTGCTAGGAAAATGAAGAGATCCCTAAAATGAACAACAACTTGTATATTTATTTCCTTTTGCAAAATTAATAAGATTATACTGCGCAGCACATTGTTTTCAGCCTCAAATACAATATCCAATACAGATTCAACAAAAAACATGTACAAAGATCTCGTTGGAACAAATGTGCAAGAAAGTGTTTACAAATCCACAAAAACATGTACATAGAAGACACTCGAAATCATATACACAAAATGGATAGGATGTGAAAGTGCACAAGATTGCCTCATGGTGATCGAACACAGAGGCCATGTCTTTCGGCCATGTAAACTGGCAATAGTGGAGCTCAAGACAGTTGGATCCGATGGTGGCGACTCGGGCAAGGGATCATAATCTGATGACGATGATGGGCTTTGACGACCAACGACTATGGTGGTGGCACAACAGTGGACTCTTGGGATGTCCGACTTGCCGATGGTTTGGCCTAGTTTCATTCTGCACTTCAATCACCCTCCCCCCTCTCCTTAAGGCCTTGTTCGGTTTGGGAGGGTTTGAAGAGGTTTGAAAGGGATTGAAGGGGATTAAATCCCTTGCAAGTCAAAATCCTTCTCAAACCTCCCCAATCCCCTTCAATCCCTGTGGCAAGGGGATTAACCGAACATGGCCTAAGGTGAATCTGAATGATCAAACCCTGAAGTAAAATAGGATCCTTTTTACTTTCAGAATGAAGTGAGTGTTGCATTTGTGAGATGAAAAAGGGAATTTTGTGCAAAATCATACCATTATCCAATTGTCCTTTTGGTTGGATCGCATGATCTCACATGAAGTGCTGACTCTATACTAGTCTTCCCCACACTATGAACGTGCATATGACTCATGTGTACTCGGTCCGTTTTTATTTACTCCGCATATTAATTTTGATTGAAGTCAAATTTTATAAAGTTTGACCAAGTTTGAAGAAAACAATATGAATATTTACAGTAACAAATTTATATGATGTGAAAATATATGCAATGATGAATTCAATGGTATTGATTTGGTGGTGTATATGTTAATATATTTTTCTATAAATTTGTTCAAAGTATATAAAGTTTGACTTTAGACAAACCTAATATGTGCAGTAAATAAAAACAGAGGGATTATTAACACAATCTAGCCAAAACACGTTTTTTAACTAATAATATAGTATAAATCCTCATGGGAGCCGTGAGTCATAGGCCATTCACCTTCATAGCATTTATGCACATGTCACCCGAGATTGGCATGCACATAAGCTAGCAGCTCTATATTTTGCATTAAAAGAATCAGTACGAAAAAGATCATCAAACAGCTGCGTCAAAGCAACCTTCTTTTATGACATTTGAATAATTAGAATCGCAGAAATTAAGCATGGATTGAAGCACATGAGGGCACACATGATCCTAATTTCGTCAAGGGATTTAAGATCTAATAGATACACGTGAATATGAATTAGACAGAAGTCCAATTGAGGATTGTCGATTAGGGTGCACTAAGCTACTTGTTTGTGCAATCTAGAATCATCTAGGTATATATATAACTCTTGGAGACAGATGCCTGGTCGAATTTAAGTGGTGCACGATTACAGTTAGTAAGCACTCATTCTGTTTAAAGAAACGTATCACCCATAGTATGTCAATCTTCTTACGGAAAACAAAAGGAATGCATTCATGTTGAAGTAAAGTTTTTCCCTCCACTTTGCCCTCATAGCTAACATGCATAGATAAATACCATGACTTTTGTGTCGGTGCAACAACTTTAGTAATTAGGTAAAACAATTTCCACGTCTTCGCTAATTTTGGTACCTAGTCAACTCTGGATTTCTAATTATCTTCGTTGTGACAATTCACAAGCTTGGATCCACTTTCTTATTATGGTTTATCCACCAATTGAAGTTAATTAGTGGTTGGGGCCCGCCATTGCAGGCCTCTTGAGAGGAAGATGTGCGTGTATTTCTCCCTCTCAAAGAAAAAACCTCAACTTCTGAAAGTGCGTTATATCGACTAGAGGGGGGTGAATAGGCGATTTTTATGAATTCTTCACTGAGGAATTTGCTGGTGAGGAAATTCCTAGATGAAGAACTACTTGCAGCGAAATAAGTACTCAGAAAGGAACATAACAGAACACAAGCATAGTCATCATGATGAAATGAAAACAAACAAAGAGTACAGAAAGCGTAAACACAGGATAACAAGGGAAGAAGACGGACAGACTGAAGAAATAGAGCAAAGGAAATTGAGAATGTCTTCAGTCAATGTCTTCAAATAGATATGAACAAGCACACAACAACAACATGAGGAAATGAAAGAGTTGAGGAAATAGAACCAGTTAGCTCGGTGAAGACAATGATTTGGTAGACCAGTTCCAACTGCTGTCTCGGTTGTACATCTGGTTGGAGCGGCTGAGTATTTAAACTCGAGGACACCCAGTCCCGGACACACAGTCCTCATCGTATTCTCTTTGAGCTAAAGTCACACAGACCTCGCCCAATCACTCGTGGTAAGTCTTCAGGTGACTTCCGGACCTTCACAAACTTGGTCACTCGGCGATCCACAATTCCTCTTGGATGCTCTAGACTTTGACGCCTAACCGTTTGAAAGAAGCACAGTCTTCAAAGGAAACAAGCATCGGATCCACGCAGGATCAATCTCTTCAGTGATGCTCAATCACTTGGGGTTTTGTAGGTTTGGGTTTGGGATTTCTTCACTTGATGATTTTCACTCAAAGTCCTCGGAGGATGGGTTGCTCTCAAATGACAAGTGTCAGTTTCTATCGGAGCAGCCAACCAACTAGTGGTTGTAGGGGGCGGCTATTTGTAGCCTAGGGAGCAGCACGACATGATAAGACATAAATGCCCTTGTCCGATATGACCGTTAGGTGGGTAGATATTTTGGGACAGCTGGCGCGTAGCACAACAACGGTCGGAATATTTGAGGTTCGAATTCCTCAGGGCTATCATGTTCCTCACTTGGTAGGCAATCCGCAGTGGTGAATTCCTAACTCTTCAGTCAGAACAAATTCCTCAGAAACCAGAAGAACTTCGTCTCTGTCACTGAAGAATATGACTAAACTGTGCGAGATTTCCAATGGCTTCACTCGAAAGGATTTGTAGGTGTAGGATTTTGAGTTGAGCATCACATGGAAATTTTTCCTTAGTATTTCCTCGACCCCCTTTAACAGTACGGTGTTTCCTATGACTCAAGAAAGAGAAAATGAAACTATGAAAACAAAAGTCTTCGTGCTTCATGTTCCTCGAATGAATACCAAGTCTTCAAGGTCACACCAATTTCTTCACTTTCAAAGTCTTCAGAAAGTCTTCAGAAAACAAAGTCTTCAGTCGAAGAACTTCATTTTTAGGGGTCGACTTTCTCTGTAAATATCAAACTTCTCATAGACTTATAGACCTGTGTATACTCACAAACGCATCAGCCCCTTAACCTATAAGTCTTCAATACACCAAAATCACTAAGGGGCAGTAGATGCACTTACAATCTCCCCCTTTTTGGTGATTGATGACAATATATGTTAAGTTTTCAACGGGGATAAACATGTGAAGTGTAAATACTGATATTGAGGAATTTGATTACAAGATATAGAAGAACTCCCCCTGAAGATGTGCAACGTGAGGAATTTTCTTTTGAAGCAATGCACACTTGAAGAGTATAATCATGGAGATCTCCCCCTATATCTTGTAATTCATACACGCATCTGATATATAATATGAAGAATTTGAAATGCATGATGAAATATGGTGACTGATGTAAGTCAGCATGCGTGCATTAAGATTAATGAGGAATAAGCATGCAGAAGAACACAACAAAAGTATCAAGCCACCATAGAGTTTAAGATTACAACTCGATCCAGCAAAGTCATCAGAAGAATGAGAGTTGTAACTTAGCAAAAAAACGCCCATATATAGATCTGTTTGAAGACTAACTCAAATTTCTCCCCCTTTGTCATCGAATGACCAAAAGGGTTGAAACTGAGGACTAACGCCCCTGAAGAATTTCATGATGATGGAGGAGCGCCAGCGTTGTCAGGGTCTTGAGTCGTTGTAGGGCCTGCTGCAGTGTCGTCCAAATCTTCATGCTTGTCCGTGGCGCGTGATGAAGAATATGAGCTGGCCACCAAGGAAGGAACCTTGACCTTCTTGTATTTCTTTAGTGGAGGTGCCGACCAGTCAAAGTCTTCCTTGAAGCCCATTTGCTTCAGATCTTTTTCACCATATAGATGTGACAAAATAGCCCAGGTGCGATCAAACACTTCATGGAGGTAGTAGTGGTTTTTCTTCACTGCATTATGTGTAGAGGTCATGTTGTGAAGAATAGAGCCAAACTGATGCTTAACCCATTTGTGATTCCGATCGACCTTCTGGTGAAGACTTATAAGCAGTTCACGGCCAGTCATCACATGAGGAGCAGTAGCTTGAGGACTTGACTTTGGAGTATTGGCAGCAGAATCATGTGTGGCAGAGTCATCATTGGTGGAATAGGATGCAGCTTTGCGGAACTGTCCATCCAATGGACGAATGCCTTCATCGATCACAGCTGGTGACTTGCCCTTCTCATTAGATGAGGAAATTGTCTGCTTGAGGACTTCAATTGGGGGCAAGTAGCTGCCATAGTTAAGAGTATCAGCCTTGTAGTTGAGTGAAGTCCTTGATCTGAGGAATCTCATGATCCATGGTGCGTAAGGCTTCAGCTCAAACGGTGAAAGTGCAACATTCGCAAGAGTCCTCATGAAGAAATCATGGTAATTGATAGGAATACCATGCATGATGTTGAATAGCATATTCTTCATCATCCCCACAATTTCTTCATCTGAAGAATCATGTCCTTTGATTGGGCTGATAGTCTTCGTCAGAATGCGGTAAATTGTTCTGAGCACATACAGCAAATCCTTCACGAGGAATTTGGTCCTTTGAGCTTGTCCAGGCTTCAGCAGCTTCATGAGCACTTGCATATAGTGATCTGTAAGTTCAGGTTCATCATACAGACAGCGTGCGCCTTCTGGTGGAGGACTGATAGGCAAGGGACGAAGCAATTCAGAGGCAAGTGCCTTGTAGTGAGTGTTTTCAGTCATCCAATCCAACACCCAAGAGTTGATGTCAGCAGTGTTGCCTGTGATGTGCAAAGTTGCGTAGAACTGAAGAATAAGCTCTTCATTCCAATCAACGATGTCAATGCAGAAATTCAGCAAGCCTGCATCGTGAAGCATACTGAGAACCGGCGTGAAGCAAGGCATAGATTCCATGTCCACGTGAGGAATGTGCTCATGATCGAAGATTTTGTCCTTGTCAAAGAGAACTGAGGAATAGAAGTTTGCCTGGCTGGCAGTCCAGAATCGCTTCCTTCTAAGACGAGCATTGTCATAAGGGTTGAAGTCAGTGAAGAATATGTGCTCGCCAAAGAAATCATCAGCCTTGAATTTTGGCTTCTTGGAGAAGGGATTCTTTGGCTTTGGCTGAGGAGTGTCAGTGATTTGCAGTATCACCTCAGGAATCGCAATCTCAGGTTCCTCATGCTGAGGAATTTCAGTTTCGTCTGCAGTTGCAGCCTGAGCCATTTCTTCTTCATTTTGATTTTCATCAGCGCTAGTGGCTGGAATTTCCTCATTGACGGACGGGGTTGCACGAGGTTCATTAGATTCCACTCGTACTTCTGTAGCGGTTGGAGACTGAGGAACAACTTGGAGAGGAGTGAACAATGGAGAATTGGGATGCTGACTTTCCCAAAAGTCATCATTCAGCACAGGAGTGGTACACCCAATGTCCACATCCTCATCTTCAAGTTCTTCAACACCTGCCTCTTCAGCAGTGAACTGAGGCATAGGTGAGGAAATGACTGGGGTTGAAGGGATCGCATCCACTTCAATTTCTTCGTCCAACTGCTCTGTAGAAGCAGCAGATGGAGTTTCTTCATCAGATTCCTCGGGAATCTCATATTCTTCACCAAAAGGAACAAGGTCCTTTGATGGCATTGATGAGATAGGAACGGCATCAATTGGATTGTCAATTGAACTGATCAGTGTCTTCATCTTCTTCGGAGCTGAAGAATTTGAAGAGGTTGATGCCTTCCTTTTCTTCATCGCTGCATGTTCTGCAGCCTTTGTCTTCTTCACATCTAATGCAGATGGAAGGATCGGAGTAGGAGTAGGTGCAGGAGGTGCATTTTCTTCAGGCGCAACTGTTCCAGTTGCCCTGACTTGTTCATTTTCCTCAGGCGCATCACTAGTGGATGCCCTGGCAATATCATCAGCGGCTGGAATGGAGTCATCAGCCCTGGAACTTTCATTTTCTTCAGCAGCCTGACTGATGTCAGCGGTGCTGGCATGTTCTTCGGTAGGCTGGGCAGATGCTTCAGCTTGAGGAATTTCAACATTCACCAGAGCAGCGGTAGTTGAAGAGAAAGTCTTTGTCAGATTGACGAACCGAACCTTTGCTCCCTTCCAATCAGCATGGTAGCGATCGAAATCATCACTGAATTTCTTGATCTCAGCTTGCACAGCAATGAGTTGTTCTGGAGTGAGAGTGAGGACATTGTCCTTGAGGAAGCGATGTTTCTTGTATTACGCTTTCTTCAGCCTTCTTCCTTCTTGATACTTCCACTTCTCTTCCTCGATGAAGTGAGTCAGAACATGACTTTGACCAGGAGTGAGATTCATCTCCGGCAAAGGTGTAGTGGGGTCCTTGTGCCATAGGTCAATGAAGTCAAGGATCAACTTGGGATCCAGAAGTAGTGGCACATTGCTGCCTTTGGCTCTAGCGGCCTTGGCTTGCCTATCCTTGATGATTTCAACAAGTTCTTCATCATCAGCCTCATCGTCATCAGAAGGGATTTGGAAGGCAACCTGCTTCTTGTGAGGACTTGGGCGAAGGCCTCGTCCAGCAGTGGCCTTTTTCTTCAGTAGGGATGGACCGGCTGAGGAACTTGGTGCAGCAGTTGAGCTAGCAGATGCTCCTAAGGAAATAGAGATGCCTTGAGTCCTTTGGCACGTTGCAAGATGCACAGGTGCCGAAGATTTTGTTGGAGCAGCTGAGGACTTTGGAGGAGGAGGAGCAGACTGAGAAATTGGTCGTGAGGGCTTTGAAGAATTTGTCCTTGAGGACATTGCTGAGGAGCTTGGCCATGAGGGCATTGACAAAGAAGCACTGGACTTGTGGGCAGGCTTCTTTGGCATAGCCTTCCTGGGCTTACTACCAGAGGCCTCAACAGTGTTAGCAGCAGTAGCAGAATCTTCATTGAATTTCCTCACTGCCTCTTTTGCTTGTTTGGCTAGTTTGGCCTGACGCCTAGCCCATTCAGCAGCATAGTCCTCACCGCGCTTGAGGCTGGTGGGATCCGCCAGTTGGCCAGGTCTCAATGGAGGTCTTGAGCATGGAGGGTTGAGTGCGAATTTCTTCATATACTTGGGAGTAATATACATGTACTCTCTCTATTCTCGTGCCCATCTCCTCTCAATACGGTGTATGCGCACTTTGCGCTGATTCTTGTCCTCCTTGCCAAACTTGGCCTCATCTGGAGTGCAATATCCAGCATATATATCTTCAAGGATTTCAAACGCTGTGTTGACCTCAGGCCTTTTTCCTCCCTTTTGTGGCTTCTTGTCGTCAGCCATTTTCTTCAGCTGAGGATTAACAACTAAAGTTTCTGAAGATGTATGTAACTTTTCTTCGAGGAACGCTGCAAATGAGTTAAGTTGATGAGAACCTAATGATTCAGCAGCGGACATTTGTACCTGTGAACAGAGTATAGTTGCGAGGAATTTGGAGAGGTCATATGCGTTCTTAGAAGATTTTCAAAAAGAGAAGGTTTGAGGAATTTGACCGATGAGTCTTGAAGAATTTCGCTAAGCGTTCTTTATCTCAGGTTCCAGAGTTGTACAGATTTGAAAATCCACACAATTGAGGAATCTTGAAGAAAATCATTGCTTAGAGAAATGAATCAAGAACAGATAACATGTGATGTGTTTTAGTGTGTGAAGATTTAAAGAATAAACACGTTTGAAGATTTTTAAGGAAAACACATGAATCAAAGCGGGCAATAAAAGTAACTTTTAATTACCCTAAGTGAAGAACACGACGAACTGGAAAGTGTTGAAGTGAAGTTCGTCCGTTCAGATCTTCCATGCCCTAACTCTGCGAAGGAAGACAACTACGGCGGCGGCGGAGTGAAGAAATCCGCAACCGACGCGAGTACGACGGCGACGAGGTCAAGGCAGTGAAGCTCTTCCTCACCGGCGACGATGAAGTAGCGGCGGCGCTAGGGTTTGGGAAGCTCAAGCGAGAGAGAGGTCGAGCGGAGTAAAAGTGAAGTGAGGAAGAGGCAGGGGTATTTATAGCGGCAGTGAAAAACTGTGCGCCCGAGGATTTCGGACGAATGTGCCCCTGGCTCTTCTCATTCGCATGACATGTGTCACCCACGTACTGTGAGTTGGCGATCGTGTAGGATTGTGGGTGAATAGATAAGTATTTGTCGTGAGAAGCGGGACAGTTTGAGCGGCAAGGCCGAAAATTTAGATAAGATAAGTTTTAATTTTACCGTTCGCAATTTCTTCAGCTGTCAAGGACACAGTGAAGATTTTGAACGAGTTTCAAATCAGAACGCATCTGAAGAATTTGTGAATAGACTGGGTTGAGTTTAGCATAGAGGGGGAAGGGTCCGATCACATTCACTTAGCGAAAAAGTCAACTTGAGGAATTAGCAATAAGTGAATGCTGTAGAGGATATAAACTTATGTCGCGCTATTCGTCACCCAGGGTGAGGAATTCTTATTCCTCACCCCACTCCAATCTCACCGGCAAGACTTGAAAGCGTAAGAAAGAAAATACTTGAGGTAAGATTACAGTGGGGAGAAAAGAGACCGGTCTCCCATCGCACAAAGAGAGACACGTAATCTTACGGAATGCATGCTTGTAAGTTACATCATGTCCATGAAACGTGCACCAAAATCATGCTATAAAAAGAAAAGATAGTGTTGTAATCTTACGGCAATGAATGGGGAGGCGTTCATAATTTTCTTTGTATGATAAGAAGCCTGCATTCCTATGTTGTATTTTCTCTTGAGTAATTTTATGACCCGTATAAAATAGCATACATGATGCATTTGGACGTCCATGGCGCGAGAAAAATCTATACAGGAGGCATTTGGACAACCATGACGTAAGAAAAATGTGTAGCCAATGTACAGATTATTGGAACCTCTCTAAAAGGTGATAATCAGGCCCGTGAGAGGCATTAATGTGCAGAATCTGAGGGCCAAGACAAGAACTAACCTGGTGGCCTTTAAATCATACTGCATGGAATAACAGCGACATGGCCCAGGAATAACAAGGCCAAATAAATATATTCCATGTAGAAAAAGAACTGATGATTCCAAAAAATATCTCACGTAATAAAAATCATCCATACGAGTACAAATGAAATTCCTTTGGAGAAACTAAATGCCACTTGGCACTCGGTAACCAGCAGCAGGAAAAATCACAAATCATTACAGAACTGAATAGTACTGGGCTAATTACATCAAGATGCAAAGAGATTTGGAGGCGCAACTTCAGTGCCATTGTACAGGTTTGAGCTTGGTGTTGAAGCTACATAATTTGCAGGGGGGGGGGGGGGGGGGGGGGGCAAAGATTTCTCATCAATTTCATCTGTCCAACAATCTCTCCAGCGACTGGAACATTCATATCCATGGGTTGGAAGCAACATCGTATCCTATTAATAGATCTGAAGCCTCTATGTTCACTTTTCTTCTCGCCAATCCTGAATTTTGCTACTGTAAAGGAAGGTCCCAAAATTTGAATCTAACATCACTTGCACCCGCCAAACAATAAAATAAGAAGACATGTTCCAGAAATCCACATCAGTTTGAAATAAAATACAGTATATTCTATCCCTTGTATATTAGCAGTCATCCACTTGAATAGACACCAGAAAAAACATACTCCGCTGTCAGAAGCATACCAACAAACAGGTAGAGGCCGCCAAGGCGCCAACACGCAAGAACATATAACATTCGTGGATTATGTGAATGAAGCAGTAAACCAAACAGAGCAAAAACTAATATAAATATGCAAATGGTCAAAATGAGCAGATTATACAAGAACAAAGGAAACCTTAAACTTCTGATTTCCTCTTCGTATACTAATAAAAAATCTGTAAGATTATGAGCTAAAAGCTTGACATGATCATTTAAACTCATAACCAAATTTGTACACAACATTTTCTTTTTCAAGGAACATAAGAAAAGGAATCATACAAACTAGTCTGTAGCTGGGAATTTCAATCAGTAATGGAGATGCATGCCATCAGTCTATCTAGTCTAGATTAAAACAAGCTAGTAGTCAAAATAAACCATCACAGGAAGCCAGAAGTCACTAAAGATTGTTTTTTGTGGACAAAACCTACTCTTTTCGGTCACCTAAATCTACAGTTTCATTTATTGAGAAATCAAACCTTTTTTTTTGAACCATCAAAGACAGTAGGAAAGATTCGTACAATCCTACTGACATGTATTAACTCATGAATCACAATTTACAATTAAATGCGGGAGTCTCACCCTATTCCTTCTCTCCCCATGACTGAGGAAAAGGTTATAGAGTAACCGCAAAGAGAAGGAGCTCTAAACTAGAGAGTTTACAAAAGAGTTTATAAAGGGCCCTAGGGTAGGTTTGGTTGTGTGAAATGGTATTAATACTCCCCCCCTCCCCCTCTCAATCATGCACTGTATCAAGCTTTTTAAGACATTACGTGTGTGGTATATGACAATGCTGAACACTCTTCCTCCCGTAAACAATGGAGGATGGAAACAATAGCATTTTCTTATTATAAGGAGATGGGCGCAAAGTAATACGAATGTATAACCATAATAATAAACTATGAATTGACATCTACATGTCTAGTAAAGTTAAATTAGAAATGACACTATTTATGAACAAAAACAAGAAAGAACTCTGACTAAGCACATACAAGTGGGGAAAAGAAAATATGACAGTCTGAGTACTAAGCTTGTCGGAGAGCTATGCCCAAAACGCCATACATTCGGGGACGAGATCAAAATAGTATACAAAATGCTTCAGCTCTGCATTTGGGGACGTAATCCATCCAAATTCAGGAAACTATATTTCTTATAGAATCTAACTTAATTCAAGCAGATATTACAGTTATTTCGCACTCCTGAAAATCAAAACTAAACTCTGGGATCAGAATTCATGTTATCTAAATATTACAGTTTGGACAGGACAATTGTAGAACCTTCAGCCAATTTTTTTTCCTTCGGTTGTAGAGCTATCACTATATATTTTGGAGGCAATGCTATCCCTGTACTAACGAGAGCAAACTCGAAAACAGAAGAGCGCTACTGAATCCCTAATTTGCTGGAACTACCAAAGGCACTAGTTCTGAACGCCAATTAAATAGCTGCATAGTCCAGCCAGCTACACTAGGAGCTACAGAGTAGCCGGCAGGTAGCCTCATACTATCGTCAGATCAAGCTAATTTTGTGGT
This sequence comes from Triticum aestivum, assembly GCF_018294505.1. Taxonomy (NCBI): domain Eukaryota; kingdom Viridiplantae; phylum Streptophyta; class Magnoliopsida; order Poales; family Poaceae; genus Triticum; species Triticum aestivum. The sequence continues at coordinate 450,195,285 of NC_057807.1, read as the reverse complement.
GCACATGAACATCTCCTGAAGCGGCTGATGCAATCAAATTTGGGACTATTAAAATGAAGAGGAATCGAGCCACACTCCTAACCAATCCGAATACCAATGGTTCTTGTTTTTCTTCAGGCCACCATCAAACAGGCCATAGATGAGGTGCTCTGTTTGATGGTTCAATAAATGACTCTATCTATGAACAAAACCAATAAGATATCTGACTAAGCACATACAAACTACGCAAAAGAAATTATGACAGCCCGAGTACTAAGCTTGTACGATAGCTATGCCCAAAACAAATATATTTGGGGACGAGACCGAAATAAAATACATAATGTTTCAGCTCTGCACTTGGGGACACAATCCATCCAAGTTTAGCTAACAAATTTTCTTACTGAATCTAACTCAACTCAAGCAGATACTTGGCATGGGAGAGTAAACTACACATACATGACAGAGACGGGGCGATACTGAAGAACTCCGATGGTGAACACATAGTTGCTGGCCGTTGTCGTGGGAGTAGATGCAGCCCGCATCAAACAGAATGCCAACCACCACCGTACCCTAACAATGATTGCCAGTGATGTTAAAATATTATACAAGAACAGAAGTTCTATATGAAAACAGTAAATAAAAACATAATTCGAGCAGATATATTGGATGGGAGAATAAGACACATACTCATAAATTGATGGAGAGGGGGCGATACTGATTGTATTACTATGGTCATAGCAAGTGATAAGTAAAAGTGCACTAGGATTTCCTTTTTGAAGTTATTACTTCATACAATTTCTTATTTATCCAGTAATCTATGTGGAGACTGTTCGAGCTAACTCAGCATTTCCTTAATCCAATTATAGATGACCCGGTAGCCCTTCATAAATTTTCATGTTGTGAAGAAAGTTTCAAGTAGCTAATTCAATATTTACGCAGAGACATCAGGCTAGCTGAAACCAAAACAAAGTGAACACGGTGATGGTCATAAGACTACTTGATTATTATTTTTCTCCACGCCTTAAATCCGAACTGAACTCTTAGATCACGATTCATGTCATCTAAATATTACAGTTTGAACAGGACAATGGTGGAACTTTGAGCAAACAATTGTTTTTCATTGGTTTGTAAAGTTATCACTATATATTTTGGAGGCAAAGCTATCCCTGTACTAAGGAGAGCAAACTCGAATACAGAAAAACACCCGTAAGCTTTATACTGAATCCCTGATTTGTTGGAACAACGAAAGACAATAGTTCCGAATTCCAATTAGATAGCTGCATAGTACAGCCTGCTACACTAGGAGCTAGGGAGTATGCCTACTCGTACTATCTTAAGATCAAGCTAATTTTGTGGCGTACCATGGCCATCTCCTGAAGCGGCTGATGCAAACCAAAATTTGGGACTAATAAACCGAAGAGCATTCAAACAACACTCCTAACAATTCGGAATAGCAATGGTTCTGGTTTTGCTTCAGGGTTCAGGCTACCATCAAACAGAGCACCTCATATACCGCATGTTTGGCAAATGATGGGGAGAGCAATAGGAGATTAAAGGAGGGATTTAGAAGGGCCCCCTAGGTCTGTGTACCCCCGCCTCAGCAGCCTGATATTTAATCAACAACCCAACCTGAACTTGAGTGAGAAAACATTCTCCTAGATCCTGAATATACAGTAGATGTTTCCTTATAGAGACGGCCTCGGCTTTGTCCGGGCCCCGGAGCAGTTGTGACGGAGGGGTCGCAAGCCTTGCTCCCATCAGAACCCCTCCTTCTGTCGCCGTGCGCGACGAAGAGAAGAGGAGCGTGGAGTGGAGGCAGGGGCCGCCGCCGCCGTGGCGATGAGAGTCCAGCGGCGAAAATAGGAGAGCGCGGGTGCGGGTTATGGAGAAGGAGGTCGGGCCATGGTCCTCGTCCATCGCCACGGGCAAGGAAGGGAGAGGGGGATGGAGGCGGGTCGCCACACTGTCGCCGCCGAAGAGGCCGCCACCCACCGTGAAGCCTCTTGCAGCACCGGCCGCTCGACTCGGTGCTGCCTCCGGCAAACGGGGCACCACCAGTGCCACACGCATCCGTGTCCAGCAGCAGCTGCCGGCAGCTCGCCGTCGAAACCTCCCGCCGCTCGCCTCCGAAAAACTGCTCGCCGCTTAGATCCAAAATGCCGGGGTTATCCATTCTTCCATTATTTTTTTTACTTTTGATCAACGGAAAGAGTGGGTTAACCGTCGCCTTGAAAAAAAAAAAAGCTTGACCGGACAGCGGTGCGGCTTGAGCCATGTAGAGCGATTGCGATGGAGCCAGGGTCTTGGTTGGGTGCGGCCATTCGACCCGGGTGACAAACGACGGAAATAGTGAAGTCAATGCAAGTTGAAGAATTTGAAAGAAACTGAGGAATTTTAAAAACTAAGGAAAAACTCAAATTGAAGATTTTTAACTTTTGTGGTGGCGTAACCCACCGTATAAGAAAGTTGGCTTCAGACACCACGTACAATTGTCGTAGGGCTTTGAGAGTCAATTTCTTCATTAATTTCTTCACACTTAGTGGGTTAGTCTTCATTGATTGAAGAGAAACGTTACTTCGTGTGTTGTGCATCTAAGTCATCAAGTCAGCACAAGTGTTAGGATGAGTGTCCATTTCAGAGAACATTCAAAGATTCTAGGATATTTAGCTCACACCGCAACTTGCTAAATCTCTTCTCATCCAATGGCTTAGTGAAAATATCGGCCAGCTAATCTTCAGTTCTTGCATGGCAGATGGAGATATCGCCCTTCAACACATGATCGCGAAGAAAATGATGACGAATCTGGGTGTGCTTTGTCTTCAAGTGCTGAACTGGGTTGCGAGAAATCTTGATTGCGCTCTCATTGTCACAGTAGAGAGGCACATTCTTCACGTTGATGCCATAGTCCTTGAGTGTTTCCTTCATCCATAGTAATTGAGCACAGCATGATCCAGCAGCAATGTACTCAGCTTCTGCAGTGGAGAGAGATACGCAGTTCTGTTTCTTCGAGGACCAACAGACCAAAGATCGTCCAAGGAAATGGCAAGTGCCTGACGTTGACTTGTGGTCCACGCGATCACCAGCATAGTCAGAGTCTGAATATCCAACGAGATCAAATGAAGAGCCCTTGGGATACCATAATCCAAGTGTTGGTGTATAAGCTAGATATCAAAGAATATGCTTCACAGCCTTATGGTGTGATTCCTTCGGTGTAGCTTGAAATCAGGCACACATGCAAACACTAAGCATAATATCTGGCCTAGATGCACATAGGTACAATAAAGATCCAATCATGGAGCATTATACCTTTGATCGAAGTCTTGACCATTTTCATCAGTGCATAGATGGTCATTTGTGGGCATTGGAATTTTGACCCCTTTGCAATCTTGCATGCCGAATTTCCTCAATACTTCTTTGAGGTATTTCTCATGCGATATGAATATACCGTTGCGCTGTTGACGAATTTGAAGACCTAAAAAGAATTTCAACTCTCCCATCATAGACATTTGATATTCTTCACTCATCATATAAGCAAATTCGTCACTATAACGTTGGTCAGTACAGCCAAAGATAATATCATCAACATATATTTGACACACAAATAATTCACCATCATAGGATTTAGTGAAAAGAGTTGGATCGAGTGAACCGGGTTTGAAGCCTTTCTTCATGAAGAATTCCTTCAAAGTGTCATACCACGCCCGAGGGGCTTGCTTGAGGCCATACAGGGCCTTGTTGAGTCTGTAGACTTTGTCGGGATTCTTTGGATCTTCAAAACCTGAGGGTTGAGCAACATATACTTCTTCCTCAAGATTACCATTGAGGAATGCACTTTTCACATCCATTTGTTGTAAGATAATATTATGATGGTTAGCGTAAGCAAGTAATATGCGAATAGGCTCAAGTCTAGCAACAGGTGCAAAAGTTTCATCGAAATCAATTCTTTCAACCTGTGTGTAGCCTTGAGCTGCAAACCGTGCCTTATTCCTCACCACAAGGCCATTTTCGTCTTGCTTGTTGTGGTAGATCCACTTTGTGCCAATGATGTTGTGATTGCGAGGATCTGGACGTTTGACCAGTTCCCAGACATTGTTGAGCTCGAACTGATGTAATTCTTCTTGCATAGCCTGAATCCACTCAGGCTCCAGAAATGCTTCATCTACCTTAGTGGGCTCTACGATAGAGACAAAAGCAAAGTGCCCGCAAAAGTTAGATAAATGTGAAGATTTTGAGCGAGTGAGAGGACCTGGTGCTTCAATGTCATCAATGATCTTCTCAATTTGCACTTCATTAGCGATGCAAGGATGAGTGGGTTGTCTTCGAGGAATTTGATCAACATTCCCTTCAGGAGCATTTTCTTTAGCACCATTTTCTTCAGGTGCGCCAGCTCGGTAATCATCACAATTAGGAATGAATTCTTCAGCAGATACTTCGGTAGGAATGACATCCTCAGTAGCCTTGAACTTGATAGAATCTTCAGGTGATGGTTCATCTATCACAGAAGGTAGGTGCTCTCTTTGCGAGCCATTAGTTTCATCGAACCGCACATCTATAGTTTCAACAACTTTGTGAAGAACGCTGTTGAAGACTTTGTAGGTGTGCGAGTCCTTACCATAACCAAGCATAAAACCTTCATGTGCTTTCGGTGAGAATTTGGATGTGTGATGAGGATCTCTAATCCAACATTTAGCACCGAAGACTTTGAAATAACTCACATTTGACTTTTTGTCAGTGAGGAGTTCATAAACAGTTTTCTTGAAGAATTTGTGAAGATATACCTTGTTGATGACGTGGCATGCAGTATCAATTGCCTCAATCCAGAAGCGACGAGGCGTCTTGTATTCATCAAGCATAGTGCGAGCCATTTCAGCGAGGGTTTTGTTCTTGCGCTCCACGACGCCATTCTGCTGAGGAGTATAAGGATCAGATAACTCATGAGTAATACCAAGTTCATCAAGATAGCCATCAAGACCGGAATTCTTGAACTCAGTTCCATTGTCACTCCTGATGTGCTTGATCTTCACACCAAAGTTGGTTGAAGCCCTCGAGGAAAATCGTTTGAAGACTTCCTGCACCTCATGTTTGTAAGTGACAATGTGTACCCATGTGTAACGAGAATAATCATCAACAATAATAAAGCCATATAGAGATGCATCATTTGTAACAGCAGAATAATGATTAGGACCAAAGAGATCCATGTGAAGCAATTCAAATGGTCGAGTGGTGGTCATGATAGTCTTCAATGGATGCTTGGCCTTTGTCATCTTTCCAGCTTCACAAGCTCCGCATAAATGATTCTTGAGGAATTTGACATTCTCAATGCCAATGACATGCTTCTTATTCGCAAGCGTGTTCATATTCCTCATGCCAGCATGACCAAGTCGTCGATGCCATAGCCAGCCTTCTGAAGCTTTTGCAAGTAAGCACACGACTGGTTGTGGTCCTGTAGAGAAATCAACAATATACAGATCTCCTCTCCTAAAACCTTCGAAGACTTTGGAATGGTCAGCTTTCATGATCACAACACAACGATATCTTCCAAAGAAAACAACCATATCAAGATCACAAAGCATTAAGACAGACATGAGGTTGTATTCTAAGGACTCGACAAGCATGACTTTGTCCATGTGTCGATCCTTTGAGATCGCAACCTTACCTAGACCCAATACCTGACTTTTGCCTTTGTCAGCGAAGATGATATGCTTCAGATGTGACGGTGATAAAGGAGCATCCATCAATAGATTCTTGTCACCCGTCATGTGATTTGTACATCCACTATCGAGGACCCACTCATTTGCTTTGGGCTGATCATCCTGCAGATGAATTAGTGCATCTTACGAACTCGTATACTTCATCAGTGAAGAATATGACATCAATTTCATCAAGCAATAGCACATGTAAATCAGTATGAGGACGTGAGAAATGAAAATTCATTTCTGCATGATTAGCATGCGTTCTTTCAGGCAATGTTCAGGTCTCCAGCAAATTCTTCAGACGATTTAAGCACGTCTGGAGACCTGACCCTGCATAAGAGATTCGTTCTTTTTCTTCACCACCCACATCTGAAGGGGTGGCAAAGAATTCATCACTCTGCGAGCACCATATGAGAAAGGTGGCATAGAAGCTAGTCCGCTTTGTTTCACATAAGAGGGGTTAGGGTAAGCATATGAATAAGCATAGAAATTCTTTGAGGACTTATGAACATAATGATTTGAAGAATAATGCGCATATTCATAGCCCTTAGCTATACCCTGCGAAACAGAAGGGTTAGCGCGATGATGATCATATGAGGACTTTGATCCATTTCAGGAATTTGATCCACGTGAAGAATTAGGTCCATATGAATTAGATCTGGGGTTCCTGTTCTTCACAGGTGGTGTCATGAGGACATTCACCTGAAGACTTTCAAGATAACCTTTGGGAACCCAGATTTTCTCCATAGGTGAACCGTTCCTGCAGTTAGTGCCAACATATCTAGCAAATACTTCACCATTCTGATTTTTGAACAGTTTATAGTTGGAGTCAAATGACTCATCAAAAGAATGAGAAGATTTACATGTAAAGCCAGATAAGTTAGATGGATCAACTAGAGGTTCCTTTGCAGCAACCCATGAGGTTTTGGGGTACTGCTCAGGTTTCCAATATGTTCCATCAGCATTGAGTTTCCTCTCAAAGGCAATACCCTCTTTCCTAGGGTTTCTGTTGAGGATCTGCTTTTTGAGCACATCACAAAGAATCTGATGCCCTTTGAGGCTTTTGTACATGCCTGTCGTGTACAATTCCTTCAGCCCTGCATCATTAGCAGTACTAGCAATGTCCTTAGATGAGGAATTAGTGATAGCAGAGACAGGTGAAGAATTTGTAACATTTGAAGCATTTGAACATCCGGTGAAGAATTAGCAGATTCACGTTCAATGCACTTTAGACATGGAGGAACAAATTCTTCCTGAGTAGCGCTGATTTGTTGAACAAGTAATGAATCGCGCTTCTTCTGAAGATCTTCATAACTCACTCTTAGCTTCTCAAGATCTTGCTTTCTTTGAAGAAATTCATAAGAAAGCTTCTCGTGATCAGATAAGAGAGTTTTATGATGACTTTGAAGGTTGTCAAACTTAGACTGAAGTCTCTGAAGATTTCCAGTTAAGTCTTAAGTGAGGTCCATTTCATCACCCAACATATCATCACTTTTGTCTAGCATGTTTTGAAGTTTTTCAATAGCCTTTTGTTGTTTCACAGCAATCTTAGCAAGTTTAGAGTAGCTGGGCTTAAGATTTTCATCAAATTCATCCTCACTTGATTCAGAGGAGGGGTATTTAGTTACCTTGGCACCCTTTGCCATGAAGCAATAGGTGGGAGCGTAGTCATCATTGCCTTCATCAGCATTGTTGGTGTTGCCATTTTCTTCAGAGTTGAAGATAGACTTGCTGACAAATGCGGTAGCAAGAGCTAGACTTGCCACACCAGATTCAGACTCCTCGGAGGCCTCTTCTTCCTCATGATCCTCAGATTCAGCCTCAGAATCCATTTCCTTGCCAATGAATGCCCGAGCCTTCTTGGAGCTGCTCTTCTTGTGAGATGAAGACTTTGAGGATTTTGATGGTGAAGACTTTGAAGATTTCTTCTTCTTCTTGGCATCATCTAAACTGTAATCCTTGTATTTCTTCTTCTTTAATTCCTTGTCCCACTGAGGACAATCTTGAATGTAGTGACCAGGTTTCTTGCATTTGTGGCACAACCTTTTCTTGTAGTCACCAGATAAGGAATCGTTGCTCCTTGAGGATTTTCCAAAGCGACCACGTCTTGAGAACTTCTGAAATTTCTTCACGAGCAGTGCTACTTCCTGGCTCAGTTCTTCAGGATCACCAAGGCTGCTGGTAGAGTCTTCTTCCTCAGACTCAGAGACTGCCTTGGCCTTCAGAGCACGTGGTTTGCCGTAGCTCGAACCATAGAGATCTCTCTTCTCAGCAAGCTGGAACTCATGAGTGTTTAGCCTCTCGAGGATATCAGCGGGATCAAGTGACTTGTAATCAGCACGCTTTTGAATCATCAGTGCCAGAGTGTCAAATAAAGAATCGAGTGATCTCAGCAATTTCTTCACCACCTCATGGTCGGTGATGTCAGTGGCACCGAGCGCTTGAAGCTCATTTGAGATATCAGTGAGGCGATCAAAGGTTTACTGAACATTTTCATTGTCGAGTCTTTTGAAGCGGTTGAAGAGATTACGAAGAACATCAACACGAGAGTCACATTGAGTTGAGACTCCTTTGTTTACTTTGGAGAGCCTATCCCAGATAAGCTTAGCAGTTTCCAAAGCACTCACTCTACCATACTGCCCTTTACTCAGATGACCACATATGATATTCTTTGCTTGAGAATCGAGTTGCTTGAATCTCTTCACATCAGCAGCATTCAGGGAAGGTGTGACTGAGGGAACACCATTTTCCACAACATACCAGAGATCATTGTCAATTGCTTCAAGATGCATTCGCATCTTATTCTTCCAGTAGGGGTAGTCCGTGCCATCGAAGGCAGGACACCCAGCAGAGACCTTGATCATACCTGCGGTCAACATAACTAGAACTCCAGGTGGTTAAACCAAAATCACACAGAACAAGGGACTCCCTTGCTCTGATACCAATTGAAAGTGCGTTATATTGACTAGAGGGGGTGAATAGGCAATTTTTATGAATTCTTCACTGAGAAATTTGCTGGTGAGGAAATTCCTAGATGAAGAACTACTTGCAGTGGAATAAGTACTCAGAAAGGAACATAACAGAACACAAGCATAGTCATCATGATGAAATGAAGACAAGCAAAGAGTACAGAAAGTGTAAACACGGGATAACAAGGGAAGAAGACGGACAGACTGAAGAAACAGAGCTGAGGAAATTGAGAAAGTCTTCAGTCAATGTCTTCAAACAGATATGAACAAGCACACAACAACAACATGAGGAAATGAAAGAGTTGAGGAAATAGAACCAGTTAGCTCGGTGAAGACAATGATTTGGTAGACCAGTTCTAACTGTTGTCTCAGTTGTACATCTGGTTGGAGCGGCTGAGTATTTAAACTCGAGGACACCCAGTCCCGGACACATAGTCCTCACCGTATTCTCCTTAAGCTAAAGTCACACAGACCTCGCCCAATCACTCATGGTAAGTCTTCAGGTGACTTCCGAACCTTCACAAACTTGGTCACTCGGTGATCCACAATTCCTCTTGGATGCTCTAGACCTTGACGCCTAACCGTCTGGAAGAAGCAGAGTCTTTAAAGGAAACAAGCATCGGATCCATGCAGGATCAATCTCTTCAGTGATGCTCAATCACTTGGGTTTTTGTAGGTTTGGGTTTGGGATTTCCTCACTTGATGATTTTCACTCAAAGTCCTCAGAGGATGGGTTGCTCTCAAATGACAAGTGTCAGTTTCTCTCGGAGCAGCCAACCAACTAGTGGTTGTAGGGGGCAGCTATTTATAGCCTAGGGAGCATCCCAACATGATAAGACATAAATTCCCTTGTCTGATATGACCGTTAGATGGGTAGATATTTTGGGACAGTTGGCGCGTAGCACAGCAACGATCGGAATATTTGAGGTTCGAATTCCTCAGGGCTATCATGTTCCTCACTTGGTAGGCAATCCGCACTGGCAAATTCCTAACTCTTCAGTCAGAACAAATTCCTCAGAGACCAGAAGAACTTTGTCTCTGTCACTGAAGAATATGACTAAACTGTGCAAGATTTCCAATGGCTTCGCTCGAAAGGATTTGTAGGTGTAGGATTTTGAGTTGAGCATCACATGGAATTTTTTCCACAGTATTTCCTCGACCCCCTTTAACAGTACGGTATTTCCTATGACTCAAGAAAGAGAAAATGAAACTATGAAAACAAAAGTCTTCGTGCTTCATGTTCCTCGAATGAATACCAAGTCTTCAAGGTCACACCAATTTCTTCACTTTCAAAGTCTTCAGAAAGTCTTCAGAAAACAAAGTCTTCAGTCGAAGAACTTCATTTTAAGGGGTCGACTTTCTCTGTAAATATCAAACTCCTCATAGACTTATAGACCTGTGTACAGTCACAAACGCATCAGTCCCTTAACCTATAAGTCTTCAATACACCAAAATCACTAAGGGGCACTAGATGCACTAACAACTTCATTTCAAAATTAAAAAGATAACTTCCTCACAACACGTGAACATCACATCCATCTCAAAAAGAAAAAGGAAAAGCCTAAAAAAACATTCTTAAAATGAGAAAGAAAACAAAAGTCTCACTTTCATCTTTCAAAAATAATCTCCAAAAAAATTCTCAAATGAAAAAAAGGTCTCAATTTCATCTTCCAAGAAAATCGAAAAGTTTCTTGCCACGACCAACCAGCATGCGCCATGTGGCCATGTTGGTTGGCCGCCATTCTCCTATAGGTTAATGTGTTTGATTGAAAATGTTGTTCATAGACCGGAATAGTATCCATATTAGATTTGAAAGGAATGTTCAAACACAAAAATATCAATCTCAAGAGTTCGAATGAAACCAAGAATTTGAAATACCAATATTAACCTCGTCTATTAGAATCAAAACAACAATTCACATAATTTCCTCCAAAAATATAGTGCCCAATAGGTGGGCGGCGGGGATGCACGCATCTTATATAGCTAGATGCCCCTTGCGTTAAATAGCAGTAGCACATGCAGTAACCTTCCAGTGTTTCCCCTCTAGACTATTTATGTTCACTAATGAATTGTCATTTAGTCATAATAATATTTCAAAACAATCAATCAAGTTTTGTTGTGTACTTTTGGAATAAAAATGGGGTGTGATTTATGACTGCGCGCATGTTGTGCTCAGGCCCCACTCATGTGTGTGTTATTTAGGATTTTATGAATATGATTGGATAAGTGATCAAGAAAAGTTGCTTGGGGATTCATAATGTTTAGCGCCAGTTTCCTATCGTAGTTACACCGGTATTCGAATAGGAACCGAAAGCCATGAATGCACGTGGTGGTGAAGGAAAAAGTGACAAATTATTAGTTGGTTTTTGGGCGGAGATGTTGTGATAAGGGTGTCACTGCTGAAAGTTATTATCGTTGGGAAGTGATCGGGGTCACAACTTGTAGTATAATCACTAGTAGAAAAAGGACCTATTGTCCAGGTTCGTGAGGGCCATTTGTCCCGGTTTTTGAACTGGGACTAAAGTGTCGGTACTAATGCCCTAAACCTTTAGTCCCGGTTCTTGCATAAACCGGGACAGATGGGCCCACGTGGCCGGTGCGGCGAGCCCAGGCAGGAGGCCCTTTGGTCCCGGTTGGTGGCACCAACCGGGACCAATAGGCATCCACGCGTCAGCATCTCAGGTGCTGGGGTTTTTGTTTTTTTAAAGGGGGGAGGGTTTGGGGGTTTTGGGGGGTTAATTTAGGTGTTTCATATATTGTGTTAGCTAGCTAATTAATAGAGAGAAGTGTCCTTTCTTATCTCCGTGCTTGGTCGACGTTACATACTATACGTATAGAGAGGACTAGACACGCTAGCTAGTTAAGCAAATGAAGGAAACAGAAGATCATCATGAACAGATGCATACAAAGAGAAGTGATATCGACCACCTCTCCTTCTCTGAGAGATTGGTTGAACAACAAGTTCTTGTATATCTATCCGACGCTACTGGCTACATATATACAAGTATCTTTTACAATATAATCTCCTAATTAAAATTGAACGCATCAGGGTCCACATGGTATTCTCCATCTTTAGCGATCACGTGGTCAAGAAAGAATGCCGCCAATTCCTCTTGAATTCCTCGCATATGATCTTGTGCTAGGAGTTCATCCCGCATCCGAAATATCTAATTTGAAGAAGGGGGGCAATACATATATATATATATATATATATATATGAATAAATGAAACTGAACACAAATGATGGTAATAAAATAAAATTGCGAATATAATTATTTACGCACTTCATATTGTTTCTCGGAGTAGCCCCGCTCACAGGTCGTGTGGCGGATGGACTCGCAAATATAGTATCCACAGTAATTAGTCCCTTCTTCCTGCCACAACCACTTTACAAGAAATAGAGATCAATCAAACTGATAATTAGCAAGCATGCTAAATGGTATTGATGAAACTAGCGCTTGAATCACTAGGAGATGCGTGGAACATATATGCTACTATAGTACTTACTTTCGGGTGTCTAAATTGTAGATTCTTCGGCAGTCCCGGAGTTTTTGAGGTGAATTTATTTCAAACCCTGCCAGACAAAGAAAACAATTACTTGATATCAGGAAATGAACAAATTGAAGTTGCCGATATGGTGCGATAATGATCGATTTAACTTACTTCTCTAGAATTTCAGTCATGTCTGCGTACTTCTTGGGATCTTTTCGTCTCGAGTCTAAGACGGTTACTAGTCCCTGCTCAAGCTTAATCTCTAGGAGAATATAGTGGAACCTGCGAAAACTCATCAATTACATTACTATAACCTCGACTAATAAGGGAAACCAAATATGCACAAGATAGTAACACTCACTCGAAGTTGTAAGGAAAGAGTATTATAGCTTTGTTTTGATTTAATATAAACGATTGTAGCAGCTTGGCCTCGGTATCTTTGGCCTGAAATTTAACCATATATGCATCTATGAGATTTGTGTTAATGAACCCAATATCACCGATTTGTCTTTTCTTCAATTCGGCGATCTTCAATCTGCATAATATAGTGAAAATAATTAAAAATACATGCAATGAAAGAGCTGACCTATATATAGAGACTTAATGACAGAAGTAGTACTACTTACAGGCAGTAGCAAGTGATCATTAACTTATCGAGGGCCTTTAGATTGAAAAACTCGAAGAACTCCTCAAATGGAACATTCAACAAGTCAATTCCAACGAGGTCATGCTCCTCTTTAACTCTGAGCGTCAAAATATTCCTCCCCTCAAACTCTCTGCAGGTTTTCATATACCAATCATGGAATATTCGCATCATCGTTGTTAGAGATTTTTCATCTTTGACGAGAGGCTTCCCATACACATATCTGTGTTCGTCCACCTCCAAGAAATCAAAATGTGCATCGTCGGGTAGGTAATCTCCACGATCGTTATAACCGGGCACCATCCCGCCCGGATGATTCGCGACGATGCTATACACCTGGAGCGAGGGCAACGATTGGTTCGCTTGTTCGCCGAGCTGGACAACTTTTTTCCCAGCTCGTCGTTCTGCTAACCTTTGAGCACTGACAGTACTTCCCGACCGCTCCAGTTCGATAAATGACTTTGTAAGAATGTGCTCATAGTTGTCTTTCACAGGAGACTTTGGTGGTTCCGTCAGGGCAGCCAGAGTATGCTTCGCTTTTACCGGATCTATCTTCTCCTCCGGAGGTGGATTTTTCTTTGCTTTGACCCCTTCAAAGAAGTTGGTCACTTCGGCTTGCACAATCTTCGCATTTTCCTCCTGGCTCCTCTCGTATGGTAACTTCTCTGGAGTCTTCAGAGAATGACTGTATCTGTATTGCCTGCCTCTGGCTGTACTGCTAGACGCCGGAGTAGACGGAGCGGTTGTGGCTGTCTTTCCTTTCTTATGAGGTGGAGGAGAAGGATGATGCGTTGGAGCAGCCGAAGCGGTGGCGGGTCTCTTCCGCCCTTGTTGACGAGGCGGAGAAGGAGGAGACAACTGGCTGCTCGGGCGCGTCGGCGCAGGCGGAGAAGGAGGCGGAGTGCCGCCACGCGCCGGAGAAGGAGGCTGAGTGCCCTGATCACTCGCCGGAGGAGGCGGAGGAGGAGGCAGAGTGCCCTGACTCGCTGGAGGAGGAGGAGGCGGAGGCGTCCAGTTTGGAAGGTTGATGAGCTCCTTCCGCCATAGGCATGGAGTCTTCAGAGAAGAACCCAGCCGAATCTCCCCTTCACCTGTATGGTGGTCAAGCTGAAGGTCCTCAAATCCGTCCGTTATTTGATCCACCATCACCCTAGCATATCCTTCTGGAATCGGCTGGCCGTGGTAGGTTGATCCAGGTTCATTAGGTATAATAGAGCCAACAGCCGCCTTGACTTTCAATGTCATCCATCGCGTCATAAGATGGCAATGTTGAGACTTTGTGATAGCATCCACGGGGTAGCCCATGAAGACAGGCTCCAGCTGCTGAGTCTGCTCGGTGGAAGCCATGCTGCTTCTCCGCTGAGATGGCGGGGTAGCTTCAGGGGAAGCTTCGGCATGTCGTTTGCTGCGATCTACTTCTTGTTCCTCTAGCCCTTGTACCCTTTCATGCAGCGCCTGCAGTTGGCTATGCTCCACTTTTTTCCTCCTCTCCTGGGTTATGTAACCCCCTGCGTCCGGAAACCCAGCCTTCCACGGAAGGGAGCCTGGCGTGCCTCGTGTCCGTCCAGGGTGCTCAGGATTCCCGAGGGCCATTGTGAGCTCGTCGTTCTCTCTGTCTGGAACGAACGTCCCTTGCTGCGCTTTCTCGATATACTCCTTAAGCCTCCTGACGGGTATTCGCAGTTGCTCTTCCGTCCAAACGCACTTCCCTGATATAGGGTCCAAGGTTCCGCCAACCTCTAAGAACCCAGTCCGGCAACCGTCTGGCCAATTCAATGTCTCTGGTTCGACCGCTTTAGCAATCATGTCATTCTCAGCCTTGTCCCACAAAGGTCAGGCTTTGAGGTAACCACCTGATCCCTTGCGATGGTGATGCTTCTTCTTCGCAGCATTAATCTTGTTTGTCGCTGACATCTTCTTACTCTTTTCCGATGTCTTGTGGGCCACAAATGCGGGCCATTGGTCTTTGATCTTCTCAAACCGGCTGGTGAATTCTGGTGTAATTTCTTTGTCGACAAACATTTTCAGCTCATTCTTCCACCTCCTGAATAGTTCTGCCATCTTCTTAAGAGCATGAGACTTGATCAATTGCTCTTTAGAGCATCTCCAATAGCCGCGCTAAACTAGTGCCGCGCCGCAAAATAGGTCGTTTTAGCGCGCGCGCAACGCGTCAGGGCGCTCCAGCGGACGCACAAAAACGGCGCGCGCGCTAAAACGGGTTGGGCGCGCGGTCAAAAACACTTACCCGCGTGGCGTATTTCGGGCGCCCAGTACAGCGCGCGGCACACTCGAGCGCTCGCGCCCGCTCTTCCTCTCGCGCTTCCACCCCCGACCGGCCGCACCGCCGCCGCCGCCCGCGCACCCCGGCGACCGTCTCAGGCTTCCCCGGCCTATCCCCGCGCGCCCGCGCTTCCGCCCATCCCCTCCTAGTATCGCCGGCGCCCGCGCGCCTCCATCATCCGAGGAACAGCGCCCGAGCGCTCGCTGCCGCGCCACGCCCGCAAGGTGTTTGACAAAATGCCTACAAGGTATGTATTGCTCAAACTTCATGAATTTGGTGCATGTTTTGAATTGTAGTTTTTATAGTATAGTATTGAACATTGTAGATGAGTTCGTCGTATGATTCTTCCGAAGAAGAATTTGATATGGAAGAGGAGGAGGATCTTGCAATGATCGTAGCTATGCATATCAATAAAAAACCGAAGCACGGTGGTTCGGTTATGGGTCGGGAGAAAATTTGGAGAGATAGGATTGATGCCCATAACAGATTGATGAAGAACTATTTCGTGGAGAATCCCACATACCCGGAGTCGTATTTTCGTCGCCGGTTTAGGATGAGCACCGACTTGTTCAGGCGCATTGCAGAGAAACTAGCGAGCCATGACCGGTTTTTCCAGCAAAGGAGGAATGCCGCTGGAGAGCTCGGGCATAGCACTTTTCTGAAGGTGACAGCCGCTTTGCGTATGTTGGCATACGGTATCCCGGCTGATCTAGTTGATGATCATTTGGCTATGGGTGAGAGCCAAGCCATCATGTGTGTCAAGCGCTTTGCAGTGGGAATTGTGCAAGTGTTTGGCGAGGAGTATTTGAGATCTCCCACTGCTGAAGACGCCACAAGGCTATTGGCGATGAACAAAGCGCGCGGCTTTCCTGGCATGCTTGGCTCAATAGATTGCATGCATTGGAGTTGGAAGAATTGTCCAAAGGCATGGCATGGGCAATTCCACGGCCAAAAAAAGGGTTCCACTATAATCCTTGAAGTGGTGGCCGATCAGGAGACTTGGATTTGGCATGCATTCTTTGGAATGCCTAGATCTTTGAATGATATCAATGTTGTCAACCGGTCACCACTGATGAATAAGATTGCAAACGGTGAGTTGCCACCTGTGCAGTTTGTAGCAAACGGCCGTACGTACAACTATGGCTATTATCTAGCGGATGGCATCTATCCAAAGTGGCAAACCTTCGTGAAGCCGTTGAAAAAACCGGAAGGTAAGAAAAATCTTGATTTCCACAATGCTCAGGTGGTGGCTAGAAAAGATGTGGAGAGAGCATTTGGGATTTTGCAAGCCCAATTTGCTATTGTGGGAGGACCGGCAAGATTTTGGGATCAAAAAATGCTTTGGTACATCATGCACACTTGTGTGATCATGCACAACATGATCATCGAGAATGAGCATGGCCAAGATTTAGACTACTCACAGTATGAGCTCTTGGGACATCTCGTGCGAGTGTGGTGGAGGGCTGAAAGGGTAGCCCATTTTGTTGCCTCCTATCATGCCATTCGGCATCCCGCAACGCACAAGGAACTTCAGAATGATCTAATTGAAGAGTGGTGGGCATGGCATGGACGGCAAAGAGCATGATGATATCTGCACTCGATATTGTATTGTTCATGAACTATTTGTTGTGTTGTAATAATTTATTTTGAACTATTTGTTGTTGTACTGAACGATAAACTATTTGTTTGAGTTGTAATGATTTATTTTGAACTATTTGTTATTGATTTTTATTTTGTTTGTTTGATCATTTTTGCTCATCTTCTTTGAAATGTACATGTGGTTTGTGCAGCGCGCGCGCTGTATTTTTGCGCCCTGCTGGAGCAGCACGCGCGCGCTGCATTATAGCGCCGCTAGAGCCAGCGCAGGCGAGCGCGCAAAACCAGCCTCAGCGCGCGCTAACAGATTTTTTGCGCGCGGCACTTTAGCGCGGCTGTTGGAGATGCTCTTAACTGGCTTCTCCGGATCCTCCTCTGGCGGTAGGGTGAAATTTGCCTTAAGCGTTGTCCAAAGATCTTCTTTCTGCATATCAGAGACATAAGACGTCTAACACCTCAGGGTCTTCCTTCTTAGGCTTTAACCATTGCTGGATACTGATCGGGATCTTGTCCCTAACAAGAACCCCGCACTGAGCACGAAATGCATCCCTTGTCCAGATGGGTTCAATTGGCTTGCCATCGTGCGCGATTGCTGTGATCTCAAACCTTTCATCCGAGCGCAACTTTTTCTTCGGGCCTCGTTTCTTTTATCGAAGTTGAGCTCGATCCGGAGGGCTAGAGAAAAGAAGAAAGACGAGAGTTAATTAATATGTGTACACATGAAAACAATGAATGCATCAATTAACTAGTCAGCACGGGCTTAACTAATATATATATACCTGGCCGGACTCGGTTCGGTCACCGGAGCCGTCATCACGGTCTCCTTCTTGTACCTCCATTGGGTCACCGGAGCCATCATGAACATAGCCCTCTTCTTGTACCGGCATTAATTAGTCACCAGAGCCATCATAATCATAGCCTTATTCACTATCCCGTCCTTCCTGACCATCGGTGTCGTTGAGAAACGACGCAACGACATCACTTCCTTGTGCGATTATCTCCCCCAACATCGCTTCTGTTGCTTCGTCTCGGGAGTGCTCCATAGTTTCTGAAAATATTTACAACATGTCAATTATTATTCAAACATGACAGATGGATATATATTAGTGGCAAACGTAGAACTAGCTAGCTAATCACAATAAGGAATCATATTAGTGGCCTCGATGCTGCTTCTCTAGGGTTTGGGGTGGCCTAGACAACGCTTCAAGGGTTTGGGGTGGCCTCGACACAACACTTCAAGGGTTTGGGGTGGTCTCAACGACAACGCTCTTTTAACTTGGTAAATTTGGGTGGCCTCGAGAGAGTTTGTCGGGTAGGGGCGCGGCGGGAGGGGGTAGGAGACCAACATCGTTTTTTCTCTAGGGTTTGGGTGTCCTCGAGAGTTTTGGTCGAGCGAGAGGGCCGAGGGGGGTGCTCCCGTGGTATAAGTTATCACGGTCGAGAGGGGTTATATATATCGACCGTCCCTCATGTTGAAGTTATCCGGGAGGGGGTTATATCGACAACGATGCGACATACATATACATGGGAAAATAATGTTATCGGGGAGGGGGTATATCGACCCCCCCCCTCGTGTTGAAGTTCTCGGGAGGGGGTATATCGACAATGACATACCCGATAAAAAATAAGAAGACAAAAAAAGAAATAAAAAGAGGAGAAGAAGAAAGGAATAGAATAGAAGCAATCGAAGAAAAAGAAGAAGAAAAAAAGGAGAAGAAGAAAGGAATAGAGGAGAAAGAAGGAAAAATAGAAATTTCTATTTTTCTTCTCCTTTCTCCTCTATTCCTTTCTTCTTCTCCTCTTCTTTTTCTTCTTCTTTCCTCTTCTTATTTATTTCTCCTCTTCTTCCTCTCCTCTCTTCTTCTTTCTTCCTCTTCTTTTATTTTCTTTTTTCCTACCCCGTGGTCTAAAATCGGTCTATGCACGATAGAAAATTCTGAAAAAATTACATCTATGATCCCTCGACGTCCCCGCCTCTCTCATGAACAAAAAAAACTATGAATAAAACAACATCATGTTCTATGAACAAAACAATATCATATATTTCATCCACATCCATGCATACATCATATATATATGTGATCATCTATGAAAAAAACATCATATTCTATAAAAAAATCATCATATGTATATATATGAACAAAAACAATTATGATAACAAGCATATATATCATCATATATCATATATATGAAAAAACAAGCATATACATATGAAAAACATAAGCATATATATAAATGAAAAAAAATTGCGCCGGCCGGACCAAGTGAGGAGGAGGCGACGGCGACGGCGACGGCGGGGGCGACGGCGACGGCGACGGCGGGGGCAACGGCGACGGCGACGACGGGGGCGGGGTAGGGGGCGACGGTGACAGAGAAGATGGGGGCGGGCCGGGGCGGCGCGCGTCGGGGCGGGGGAGCGGACGACGGCGACGACGGGGTGGGGTAGGGGGCGACGGCGACGGAAACGACGGGGGTGGGCCGGGGCGGCGCGCGTCGGGGCAGGGGAGCGGGCGACGGCGAGGGCGCGGGCAATGGCAAGGGCGCGGGCGACGGTGACGGGGGCGGCAGGCGGCGTCGGGGCAACCTGGCGGCGTCGATGTTGTGGGCGTCGTCGGGGGCGGCAACTGCGAGATGAGAGTGGAAAATTTCTAAGTGTAAACTTATATAGCAGAGCCTTTAGTCCCGGTTGGTGCCACGAACCGGGACTAATGACCCCCTTTAGTCCCGGTTGGTGCCACCAACCAGGACCAAAGGCCTCTTTTCAGCAGCCCAAAGCAGAGGCCTTTGGTCCCGGTTGGTGGCACCAACCGGGACTAATGGGTGGGCAGTGGTACCGGTTGGTGCCACGAACCAGTACCAATGCACCCCCTTTAGTCCCGATTGGTGCCACCAACCGGGACCAAAGGCCCCTGTGCTATCCGCGTCGCGGTCAAAGTTTAGTCCCACCTCGCTAGTTGAGGGAGCTCGAGTGTGGTTTATAAGCCCCACTCCCGCTGCCCTCTCGAGCTCCTCTCAAATGCAGGCTTTCGGGCCTAAACACATCGTATCTGCATGTGGGCCTGCTGGGCCTTCTGTGGGCCTGAATCCTGGCCCAACTAGCTGGGTTTCTAGTCGTATTCAGATAGTGGTGGCCTAGTAGGTGGCATTTTTTAAATTTTTTCCAGTTTTCCAGTTTTCTTTGTTGCTTTATTTTATTTTATTTTGTTTCTATATATTTATTTTATAAAAGTTTATTTTTTTTATTTTATTTTGTTTCTACATATTTTTTTATTTTGTTTTATTTTGTTTCTACTTATTTATAAAAGTTTATTTTGTTTATACTTATTTATTTTATTTTCTTTTTTGTTGTTTGTATTTATTTTATGAAAATTCCTTTTGCTTTTAGTGTTTTTCACAGAAAATACTTTGATAATTCTTTCTACTTATTTATAAAAGTTTATTATGTTTCTACTTATATATTTTATTAGAGTTTATTTTATTTTATTTGGTTTCTACTTACATCATCAATTTTCAACCCTTTTTGACTTCATTTGTTATTTTTCATGCATTTACTGATTATTTTGAGCTATAAGACCATGAAATTGAAAAGCATTTGAAATAAACTGTGAAAAGGTTCCAAGTTGGCATGGTATCATCATTTCACCCACATAGCATGTGCAAGAAAGTAGAGAGGCTTACGGCAAAAATTGGATGCACTTCGTGTACAAAACGGACAATCTCTTTCGAAGTATCAGGATTTCATACGAAAACTCGTCTTTTACAAAGGGATTTCATTTTTTTTGAACTTATTTGTACCCCCTTGTTTCTCTGTGTTCAAAATGCACCATTCAAAGCCACATCATCAATTTTCAACCCTTTCTGACTTCATTTGTTATTTTTCATGCATTTACTGATTATTTTGAGCTATAAGACCATGAAATTGAAAAGCATTTGAAATGAACTCTGAAAAGATTCCAAGTTGGCATGGTATCATCATTTCACCCACATAGCATGTGCAAGAAGGTAGAGAGGCTTACGGCAAAAACTGGATGCACTTCGTATACAAAACGGACAATCTCTTTCGAAGTATCAGAGTTTCATATGGAAACTGGTCTGTTACAAAGGGATTTCATTTTTTTGAACTTATTTGAACCCCCTTGTTTTTCTATGTTCAAAATGCACCATTCAAAGCCACATCATCAATTTACAACCCTTTCTGACTTCATTTGTTATTTTTCATGCATTTACTGATTATTTTGAGCTATAAGACCATGAAATTGAAAAGCATTTGAAATGAACTCTGAAAAGGTTCCCAGTTGGCATGGTATCATCATTTCACCCACATAGCATGTGCGAGAAAGTAGAGAGGCTTACAGCAAAAACTGGATGCACTTCGTGTACAAAACAGACAATCTCTTTCGAAGTATCAGAGTTTCATACGAAAACTCGTCTGTTACAAAGGGATTTCATTTTCTTGAACTTATTTGTACTCCCTTGTTTTTCTGTGTTCAAAATGCACCATTCAAAGCTATAAGACCATGAAGTTGAAAAGCATTTAAAATGAACTCTGAAACCAAAGTACATACATAGTTCTCTAGAGCATTAAAACCAAAGTACATACATAGTTCTCATTGAACAACATATAGCTATCTAGAGCATCTAATTAAACCATACATTGAAATTATGTAAAACATTTCAATGCAAAAACAAATACGATCATAACCACAACCAAGGTAACAACTGATCCAACTACATAATGATACCAAGCCTCAGTATGAATGGCATATTTTCTAATCTTTTTAATCTTCAACCGCATTTCATCCATCTTGATCTTGTGATCATCGACGACATCCGCAACATGAAACTCCAATATCATCTTATCCTCCTCAATTTTTCTTATTTTTTCCTTCAAGTAATTGTTTTCTTCTTCAACTAAATTTAACCTCTCGACAATAGGGTCGGTTGGAATTTCCGGTTCAACAACCTCCTAGATAAATAAAATCTATGTCACATTGGTCGGCATAAATGTCATAAACAATAAATGAACCAAATAGTTATGAAAAGATAATATATACCATATCTGAATCATAGACAGGACGAGGGCCGACGGGGGCGGATACCAAAACCATTGCACTATATAATAACAAGGAATAATGAAAGTAAGAAAATTAGAAAAGTATCTATCTGAAGTCAGAATTTTTTTCTTTCAGAAAGAAGATAAGAACAAGAGGCTCACCACGGTGGTGCCGGCGACGAGATCGGCGCAGGCGATCGACGGCGGTGAAGACGGGGCGGGGATGGGGCGTGACGGACCGCTAAATCTAGACAAATCTCGTTGAAAATGGAGCTCGGAGGTCGAGTTTCGAGAGGAGAAATCTTAACTAGTGTGGCTCGGGCATTTCATCGAACACCTCATGTGCATAGGAGGTGAACTAGAGCACCCAAATGCCCTCCCCTCGCCGGCTTGACAAAACAGAGCACTCTGGAGTGCTCTGCCGCGGCGGTGGGTATATATAGGCAAGTTATTTGTCCCGGTTCGTGGCATGAACCGGGACTAAAGCCACCCCTTCTGTCCCGGTTCAAGCCACGAACCGGGACCAATGGTTGTGGGCCAGGAGCGAGGACCATTGGTCCCGGTTCGTGGCTTGAACCGGGACAAATGGTTCCACACGAACCGGGACTAATGCCCACGAGGCCCCGGCCGCCCCCCTAGGCTCACGAACCGGGTCTAATACCCCCTATGGGTCCCAGTTCCTGAAGAACCGGGACTAATGGGCTGGCCAGGCCCGAACGGTAGTCCTGTTTTCTACTAGTGAACCAAGCTGTTAATTATTTATCCTTGTGGACTCATATTAAGATGTGAACTATATTTGCATGTCAATACTCAGTATGTGCTATTACGGTTATCACTCGATAGTATTTACCCTTGGTGAAGTCATGTGACCGACGATAGCAAGAGTCTTAGGATGGATGCCTACTAGATGTTTCCATAATTTTTTATGGTTTTATATACTTCTACCATGATAATTTTTTGACAAAGCAAATGGTTTTATTTTGAGGGCATGGTCATCGTATTTTTGGTTCTATTCCAAAATGGTCCTAGTTATAGTACCACAATAACGAGTATATACTAATCTGCTAGCCATTCGCAGTTAGACAATAAATTCATCGTAACTGCATCCAATAAGGTATCACATTTTATTAGTTAGAATCCCACTTACTTTTCAGTCTTCTTTTCATACATGTTGATATCGGAAAAGCTAGTCTATGAAGCACGACAATCTCTTTGATCTATATTTATAACACCAAAAGAGGATTACAATTCTTTTGATATTTTGTTCATTTAAAGCAGCATGATGACCGGGCATATATTGTGTGGACGAGATCCCTTGAGTATTTTTAATCATCTTGACAGATGTTAGAAGCGATACACACAAATCCAGATTACTTGGAGCAATTTATTTGTTGTTTATTAACAAAAGCAGTATTTGTAAACATGTGGTAATTTTGTCTTCTTTTTGTAGCTATTACTCCCTCCGTCCGGAAATACTCGTCGGAGAAATGGATGTATCTAGACGTATTTTAGTTATAGATACATCCACTTTTATCCATCTCTCCGACGAGTATTTCGGGACGGAGGGAGTACTTTGTGAGGATTCTGCATATATGACTTTAACATATGTGTTGTGCAGTTGTTGGTTTATTGTAATGACTAACTTGTGCAACGCAGTCATATTGTACAGTTCAATAAAATAAACAAGATTAAAATAACTTCCCAAAGAAGAAATGGTAGAGGTGAATGAGCCTATGTAATCACATCCTTGAATTGTACCTTGCAGTTATTATTTTCCATCCATTATTAATTGCACCCTTCGTCATATTTCTTATTCCACACACAAAATAACAAGGAACATGCATACTAATTTCCATCTGCTAATATATGTTCATGTTACTAGTTAATATCATTCATATTTGTCAAATGTATCGTACATGATTAACAATAGCATGGGTCATATGGTTGCGCCAAAGGCGAGTTCTAGGCTATACTCGAAACAGGGCCATGGCATTGTGGCACCTGCAATACATTTGGGCTAGTGTAGAATTTAGTTCTTGAGTAGTGGACAGTAGGACAAAGACATGTATAAGGATGTGAAACTACTTTCATTGTGAAAAAGCAATGCAATGGCACATGCAAAAACTACAGGAGGCACAAAAACCCATTGAACATAGTTTTAGCCTCTTCAATCTACTCCTTTAGGTAGTATCAAGCTTTGGTTCCTTACAAAAAGAGGGAAATGTTCAACATAATGATATATGTTGTACATATTCATGTGCAAATATACAACAAATCATGCTTCCTATTTCATAATGTATATCTAATAGTATTGTCTGCTAATTGTATGGAGAAGTAGAATAATATGTCCTTGCAGTACAATATGGTACACAAATAAGCAAGATGTTGTACTTTGTTACAAAAGTTTGAAAATGCTACATGAAACAATATATGAACTCACAAGGTATTATACGGGGATATTTGGAGTTGTTGTAGTGAAAGAAGGGAAGATAAACACCTATACAACCTCTTCTTGAAAACAAGCCCTTTGAGATAGAACCTCATTCCAACCATTCTAATTAAGTCTAGAGAGATCCTAGGCAAGAATATGAGAAATATGACTGGTTTGGATGATTCCAAACCACTTCCTTGATTCTATTAACGCCTAGCTCCTCCCGTTCTTGACCTCCCCTACTCCTAAACTTCATCATTCTTGCTTCAAATCATATTCTTGTGTGTGTGTGTGTGTGAGAGAGAGAGAGAGAGAGAGAGAGGGAGGGGTAGAGGGAGAGGGAGAGATATCATATGGGTCTTAATTAAGAATGCTTTGATTAAAGATCTCTCAAGCAGTTCATCCAAGTGACCTTTTTTGCATATTACTCCGAGAGGGTGTGTGCATCCTAGATGGTTAGGAGTCACTTGAGAGCTTTAAACCATCGTATTGTGAAGGAATCAAGAATTTGTACTAGGGCTTTGCCTTCTTTGTGAAGATCTACCCCAAGCGAGGCTCGACTACCCATTGTGGGTGATGTAGCTGAGAGCTTTACATTCTTAGAGCCTTTGTGTCTCAATGTCTCTATCAATGTGGAGTAGGATAACATCAATACCTGAACAGTGGGCAAACGTTGTTGGGAACCTCATTGTTTGCATCCTTATAAACTCAACTCCCTACTTACTTGAAAAATATTCGCCATAATATTCATCTTGTTAGCTTGTTTCTGTAGTAGATGACCTAAGAAAAAAAATCAAGTTATAGTATAAAACTTGGAAAAAATTAACATTAATAGCATTGGTTTTATATGATTACCCACCCCCCCCCTCTAGTCCATTCATATCGATCATCTACCCCCTTTCACCCCCCCCCCCCCGAGACCATTCCAGTGATGGCCCTTTTGGGTATGAGGGATGTTCGAATTTGCCTCTGCGTGTGAGGGCGATGTTGCGCATGGTTTGAGAATTTTTCCTTGGCATTTCTTCATTCTTTATTTCTGGCATCGTGTCTTCAGATTTTTGTTTTTGGGGGAGTAGGAGCAGCGCACTCAAGTCTAGACATAGGGGGGACTCTTTTCTTCAATCCAACCGGTGCATGATGCCATGGGGGGCCCTTCTCAAGTCATTTGCATGGTTTACTTCTCTGCTTTTGTGACTCTATCTTTTGGCTCTAGCGGCTTGTTGAAATTCCTTCATCATCACAACTTGAGGAACTTGCTCCCCATGTGGAGATAATCCCAATCATCAAGCACCAAGTAAGTATTTCAAGATCAATCTGGGTATGGAGAAAGGTCTTGTCGAGTCCAAGTGGACATTTGGTAGATAGTACCGTCACATGGACAAGTAAAACTTGCATTAACTAGAGTCATCTCTCTTAATCCTGCACCGCGAGCCTGCCACTAAGGTGGCGTCCTACTGTGAGGCTCACGAGGCCCTCGTGAAGCATCTTGATCGAGGTTCTTCCAATGCTAGTCACCTTGAGGGGGAGTTAGAGCCCATGAAGAATCCCAGAGGTAGGTGACGAAGGCCAGTTTTCCAAGGATGTGGTGTCGCCATTGAGGTTCAAGGTGACTTGGGCTGATGGAAAGGTATTGATGCTGATGGGAGGGTGGCTGAGTTGGAGGCTCACATGGCTACTATTAGACACTAGTCCAATCTAGGACTGCTAATTAGGGTGCACTAAGATACCTGTTTGTGCACTCTAGAATCATCTACCAAGGTATTAGGTAGTATGGAAACATATATAATGTATATATACATATACAAATCGTGTGGACAGAGATCTAATTTTGAAGTGGCACACGATCATGTCAATTTTCCTATTGTGATTTATCAACCAACAAAAAATAGTAAAACAATGTATTGTATAAGATTGTAAGCACTTACTCATATGTCGTAGATCTGTAGAGCATATCACATAAAGAGTCTTAAGATACCAACGTATATATGGGTCGTGTTCAGGAGAAAGTTGCTCCATCTCATAGCAATGAAACAGGTATATGGCACCAATGATGACGATGACAAAGACACGAACGAGAAAACATCAACTATTAGTAAACACAAAGGGATGGTTTTTTCCAATTAATGAGCAAATATAGTGAGTAGAATACCCAAAGCATTGAACACACATGGGCAATTACAACTATCATATAGTTGTAGTTCAATATTATCAAGAAGCATTGACAGTTCTCACACCCTTTGAGGAGGCTTCTTTGCACACTTCCCGTCAGAAGATATATACGAGGATCGGAATGAAGCCCAATATAACAAGAAGTGTTGCAGCAATACAAAGCACAATGTTCCCACCAGATTGGTTCAAACAAAAATGAAACTGGTTTGTTTCGTCACCATCCACTCGTACTCATCTTCCTCAATTTCGGGCGGCCACGCCGATCGACCAGACCAGTTTAAACAAACAACGGGAGGATCCACATAAGAATGGAGGTGGCACAGCCTCCACGGCCAGGGCGGCGTAGGTGAAGAGGAATGCACGACAGTAGCAGCATTGAGGAGCTTGGCCATGGAACTCTAAGGCCCTGTACCATGGCAGGTGCCTAGACAGGTGCTAGAGAAAAAAACCCATTTTTTCCTGAGATTGGATTCCACCGGTGCTTAGTGAGGGAGGTAGAAGCAAAGTTTTGCTCCCGGTGCCAGCCGGTGCTTGCAAAACATAACTGCTCCCTTCACGTCCAGCGAAGCTTCAAATAGTAGCAGGTGCCAGGCTAGGCAGGCGCTACGCAGGTGCCAGGCTAGGTTCTACGTGAATATTAAAGCAACTCAAGCATATATGCTAAGTACTCCTTATTGCGAGACAAGTTCTTTTTTGCAATTCAAGTTGTTCTCTCTCCTTAAGCACCTGTGTCTAGGCACCCGCCATTGTATAAGGCCTAAGCCGCATGTTCAAAGTTAAAACTGATGTGCTCAATCGGTGGTGTCGGGGACGTACACGTCTTTATACAAGTTGACCTTGCGTGGACTAGCAGTCACACTCACAACAAGTTTTCATGTCTTATAATATTAAAATTACGAAATATGTATCTGGCACACCGAATCGTTTTTTGCAAAACTGCCAACTGCATTGGATGCCTTTGATTTCGCATCTAGCGGTCATTGTCTCATCGTGCGCGGGCGGGTGGAGCGGAGATTTTGTGGGCGCGGGTACTGGACAGAGAGAAGAGTTGAGAGAGATTGAGAGTTGAGACGTGGGAGGAGGAAGCGGAGGAGAGGGAGAGTCAACCGGGTGGGGCGCTGACTTGGCAGCGGACCGTCATCGGAGCCGGCGGCTCCATGGAAGCGCACCAGAAGAGCTCCTCGGCCATCATGGAGTGGCCCTCAGGGGACCCCGGCTGCTCTGGCTCCTGGTTGATCTGCTACTCCACCATGGCCATGGTGGTGATCGTCGACGGCGGCGTGGGGCTGTTGGTTGAGATGAGCAATGGTGGCACCGGCGTGGTGTAGCAGTAGTAGTAGAGGGAGATGGTGGCGCTGGCGGCGAAGCCGAGGAGGACGAATGTGAGTAAGACAAGGAGCAGGGTGAAGGCCTTGAGCAGGCACCACGACAATCAGCAGCAGTCCTTGCCTGGCGTCAGGGGCACCTCCACTCCTGTCGCCGCTTCCTCGGCCCCGACACTGCCTTGTCGAGACTTGAGCTACTTACTCGATTAGATTTCCGCGCCTCGTCCTGCAGGTCGATACGATCCAGCAGCGACGGCCACCACTGCCTTCAATTCAGTTCCTCCTCACTCCTCCCACACGTACTACTACTGGTCTCCTGATCGATCAATTGACGATCAACTTGCTTGACGCGCGTATGTAACAGCCAATTAATTCGGATCGACGGTCGATCTCTCTCTGTAGCAAGGCAAAGGCGGGACATGTCGGCTTTTCTTCATCAGAACATAAACTTCTTTTCTCTTCATTCGCTCTCCCCTCATTGTGACTGAACCTTCTTTTTGCAAAACATTAGTGCATCTCGTGTCCTTTGAAATATTTGAACTTTACTCAATTCTTTGGTTTTCAGGGTATGTACTGTGTGAGCGTGAAAGCCATACTCGGAGTGGCACTGTGTGAGGGAATCTACTGTAAAGCCAACCGTTGTACTGAAAAAGTCTTGATCTTCTTGGTTTCAATGTTATCGAAGCCATGGTGTGTGCATTTTCATAACAAGAATACAGTGTTATATCCTTTTGAATTCAATTAGTCATACTGTTCATTTTCAGTATATTTTCAGTATAGAGTTCTTCAGAGAGTTCTTATTCGAGTTTGTGGAGCTGGTAACTGACAAACCGACTGTGATGTTATGGAAAATCATGATACACAAAAGAATTTATTTACTAATAAGGATAGGATAAACCTGCAGTAACACACCATAGGATTGAGGCTTTGTTAGGATAATTTTGATGCGGTGAAAATAAGCTGTTGAAAAACACAAACCTTCATAAACTTTTGTGAAAATAACATTGTTAATATACACATCACAAACTAGATAACTTACAAACAAATATCGCGGTAACTTTGAGCCAGAGGAAAAAATGTTGGAAACACACCTCCGATGACTTCTATGTAACTTAGGTGCAAACATCGTGGTATTTTTGGACCCAAGGAAAATTTTGTTAAAAATATGTTCACAATAAATTTTTGTAAGTACCATGGTAATATGTTCATCACATACCATATAATTTAGGTGAAAACACCATG
The DNA here is from genome assembly GCF_018294505.1 of Triticum aestivum. Taxonomy (NCBI): domain Eukaryota; kingdom Viridiplantae; phylum Streptophyta; class Magnoliopsida; order Poales; family Poaceae; genus Triticum; species Triticum aestivum. Next base: position 450,166,412 of record NC_057807.1, on the reverse strand, counting down.
GTAACTTTGACCCTCGGGAAGAAAATTGTTGACACAATTCCCTTGGTAATTTTTGTCTAAACGCGATGGTAACATACACATCACAAACCTGACAATTTAAGTACAAACATCATGATAACTTTGACCATGTGGAAGAAAATTGTTGAAAAATATACCACTGGTAATTTATCTGTAAATAACATGGTAATACATGCACCGCATACCTGATAACTTAGATCAAAACACCGTGATAATTTTGACCCTCAGTAAAATCTCTATAAATAGCATGGTAATATATGCACAGTAGATTTGACAACTTAGGTCCAAAACATCACGATAACTTTTTGACCCGTGGGAAATAAGTTGTTGAAACTGTTGGAAATATGCCCTAGAGGCAATAATAAAAGTATTATTATATTTCATTGTTCATGATAATTGTCTTTTATTCATGCTATAACTGTATTATCCGGAAATCGTAATACACGTGTGAATACATAGACCTCAATATGTCCCTAGTGAGCCTCTAGTTGACTAGCTCGTTGTGATCAACAGATAGTCATGATTTCCTGGCTATGGACATTGGATGTCGTTGATAACGGGATCACATCATTAGGAGAATGATGTGATGGACAAGACCCAATCCTAAGCATAGCACAAAGGTCGTTTAGTTCGTTTGCTAGAGCTTTGCCAATGTCAAGTATCTCTTCCTTAGACCATGAGATCGTGTAACTCCCGGATACCGTAGGAGTGCCTTGGGTGTATCAAACGTCACAACGTAACTGGGTGACTATAAAGGTGCATTACAGGTATCTCCGAAAGTAGCTGTTGGGTTGACACGGATCAAGACTGAGATTTGTCACTCCGTATGACGGAGAGGTATCTCTGGGCCCACTCGGTAATGCATCATCATAATGAGCTCAAGGTGACCAAAGTGTTGGCCACGAGATCATGCATTACGGTACGAGTAAAGTGACTTGCCGGTAACGAGACTGAACAAGGTATTGGGATACCGACGATCGAGTCTCGGGCAAGTAACGTACCGATTGACAAAGGGAATTGTATACAGGGTTTGATCGAATCCTCGACATCGTGGTTCATCCGATGACAACATCGAGAAGCATGTGGGAGCCAACATGGGTATCCAGATCCCGCTGTTGGTTATTGACCGGAGAACGTCTCGGTCATGTCTACATGTCTCCCGAACCCGTAGGGTCTACACACTTAAGGTTCGATGATGCTAGGGTTATAAAGGAAGTTTGTATGTGGTTACCGAATGTTGTTCGGAGTCCCGGATGAGATCCCGGACGTCACGAGGAGTTCCGGAATGGTCCGGAGGTAAAGATTTATATATGGGAAGTCCTATTTTGGCCACCGGAAAATGTTTGGGATTTTTTATTGTACCGGGAAGGTTCTAGAAGGTTCCGGAGTGGGGCCCACCTGCATGGGGGGGCCCACATGAACGTGAGTAGTGGGGGAAAGGCCCCACACCCCTGGTCAAGGCGCACCAAGATCCCCCCTTAGAAGGAATAAGATCATATCCCGAAGGGATAAGATCAAGATCCCTAAAAAGGGGGGATAACAATCGGTGGGGAAGGAAATGATGGGATTTCTTTCCTCCCACCTTGGCCAACGCCCCAATGGACTTGGAGGGCAAGAAACCAGCCCCTCCACCCCTATATATAGTGGGGAGGCGCATGGGAGCTTAAGACAAGCCAAGGCGCAGCCCCTCCCCTCCCCAACACCTCTCCTCCTCCGTATATGCTTGGCGAAGCCCTGTCGGAGTACTGCTGCACCAACTACACCACGCCGTCGTGCTGCCGTTGGAGCAATCTTCCTCAACCTCTCCTTCCCCCTTGCTGGATCAAGAAGGAGGAGACGTCTCCCGTCCCGTACGTGTGTTGAACGCGGAGGTGCTGTCCGTTCAGCACTTGGACATCGGTGATCCGAATCACGTTCGAGTACGACTCCATCATCACCATCCCCTTGGCTAGCTTCCGCTCGTGATCTACAAGTGGTATGTAGATGCAAACTCTCTCCCTTGACTCGTTGCTTAGATGAACTCATAGATGGATCTTGGTGAAACCGTAGGAAAAATTTTAATTTTCTGCAACGTTCTTCAACAGTGGCATCATGAGCTAGGTCTATGCGTAGTTCTCTTTGCACGAGTAGAACACAATTTTGTTGTGGGCGTGGATTTTGTCATCTTACTTGCCTCTACTAGCCTTTTCTTGCTTCGACGGTATTGTGGGATGAAGCGGCCCGGACCAACCTTACACGTACGCTTATGTGAGACCGGTTCCACCGACTGACATACACTAGTTGCATAAGGTGGCTGGCGGATGTCTGTCTCTCCCACTTTAGTTGGAGCGGATTAGATGAAAAGGGACCTTATGAAGGGTAAATAGAAGTTGACAAAATCACGTTGTGGTTATTCGTAGGTAAGAAAACGTTCTTGCTAGAACCCAATTGCAGCCACGTAAAAGATGCAACAACAATTAGAGGACGTCTAACTTGTTTTTGCAGCGATTGATCATGTGATGTGATATGGCCAGAAGTTGTGATGAATGATGAATTGTGATGTATGAGATCATGTTCTTTGTAATAGGATTCACGACTTGCATGTCGATGAGTATGACAACCGGCAGGAGCCATAGGAGTTGTCTTTATTTTTTGTATGACCTGCGTGTCATTGAAGAACGCCATGTAACTCACTTTACTTTATTGCTAAATGCGTTAGCCATAGAAGTAGAAGTAGTCGTTGGCGTGACAACTTCATGAAGACACGATGATGGAGATCATGATGATGGAGATCATGGTGTCAAGCCGGTGACAAGATGATCATGGAGCCCCGAAGATGAAGATCAATGGAGCTATATGATATTGGCCATATCATGTCACAACTATATAATTGCATGTGATGTTTATTATGTTTATGCATCTTGTTTACTTAGGACGACGGTAGTAAATAAGATGATCCCTTACAAAAATTTCAAGAAGTGTTCTTCCCTAACTATGCACCGTTGCTACAGTTCGTCGCTTCTAAGCACCACGTGATGACCGGGTGTGATGGATTCTTACGTTCACATACAACGGGTGTAAGACAGTTTTACACAGCGAAAACACTTAGGGTTAACTTGACGAGCCTAGCATGTGCAGACATGGCCTCGGAACACGGAGACCGAAAGGTCGAACACGAGTCGTATGGAAGATACGATCAACATGAGAATGTTCACCGACGATGACTAGTCCGTCTCACGTGATGATCGGACACGGCCTAGTCGACTCGGATCGTGTAACACTTAGATGACTAAAGGGATGTCTAATCTGAGTGGGAGTTCATAATTTGATTAGAACTTAATTATCATGAACTTAGTCTAAAACCTTTGCAAATATGTCTTGTAGATCAAATGGCCAACGCTCATGTCAACATGAACTTCAACGCGTTCCTAGAGAAAACCAAGCTGAAAGATGATGGCAGCAACTATACGGACTGGGTCCGGAACCTGAGGATCATCCTCATAGCTGCCAGGAAACAATATGTCCTAGAAGGATCGCTAGGTGACGCTCCCGTCCCAGAGAACCAAGACATTATGAATGCTTGGCAAACTCGCGCTGATGATTACTCCCTCGTTCAGTGCGGCATGCTTTACAGCTTAGAACCGGGGCTCCAAAAGCGTTTTGAGCATCACGGAGCATATGAGATGTTCGAAGAGCTGAAACTAGTTTTCCAAGCTCATGCCCGGGTCGAGAGATATGATGTCTCCGACAAGTTCTACAGTTGTAAGATGGAGGAAAACAGTTCTGTCAGTGAGCACATCCTGAAGATGTCTGGGTTGCACAACCGTATGACCCAGCTGAACATTAACCTCCCAGATGAGGCGGTCATTGACAGAATCCTCCAGTCGCTCCCACCAAGCTACAAGAGCTTTGTGATGAACTACAACATGCAGGGGATGGAAAAGACCATTCCTGAAGTGTTCTCGATGCTGAAGTCAGCAGAGGCTGAAATCAAGAAAGAACATCAAGTGTTGATGGTCAATAAGACCACTAAGTTCAAGAAGGGCAAGGGTAAGAAGAACTTCAAGAAGGACGGCAAGGAGGTTGCCGCGCCTGGTAAGCCAGTTACCGGGAAGAAGTCAAAGAATGGACCTAAGCCTGAGACTGAGTGCTTTTATTGCAAGGGGAAGGGTCACTGGAAGCGGAACTGCCCCAAATACTTAGCAGATAAGAAGGCCGGCAAAACCAAAGGTATATTTGATATACATGTAATTGATGTGTACCTTACCAGTACTCGTAGTAACTCCTGGGTATTTGATACCGGTGCCGTTGCTCATATTTGTAACTCACAGCAGGAGCTGCGGAATAAACGGAGACTGGCGAAGGACGAGGTGATGATGCGCGTCGGGAATGGTTCCAGAGTCGATGTGATCGCCGTCGGCACGCTGCCTCTACATTTACCTACGGGATTAGTTTTGAACCTTAATAATTGTTCTTTAGTGCCAAGTTTGAGCATGAACATTGTATCTGGATCTCGTTTAATACGAGATGGCTACTCATTTAAGTCTGAGAATAATGGTTGTTCGATTTATATGAGAGATATGTTTTATGGTCATGCTCCGATGGTCAATGGTTTATTCTTAATGAATCTCGAGCGTAATATTACACATGTTCATAGTGTAGATGCCAAAAGATGTAAAGTTGATAACGATAGTCCCACATACTTGTGGCACTGCCGCCTTGGTCACATTGGTGTCAAGCGCATGAAGAAGCTCCATGCCGATGGACTTTTAGAGTCTCTTGATTATGAATCGTTTGACACGTGCGAACCATGCCTCATGGGCAAGATGATCAAGACTCCGTTCTCCGGAACAATGGAGCGAGCAACCAACTTATTGGAAATCATACATACCGATGTGTGCGGTCCAATGAGCGTTGAGGCTCGCGGAGGATATCGTTATGTTCTCACTCTCACTGATGACTTAAGTAGATATGGGTATGTCTACTTAATGAAACACAAGTCTGAGACCTTTGAAAAGTTCAAGGAATTTCAGAATGAGGTGGAGAATCAACGTGACCGAAAGATAAAGTGCCTACGATCAGATCGTGGAGGAGAACATTTAAGTCATGAATTTGGCACACACTTAAGGAAATGTGGAATCGTTTCACAACTCACACCGCCTGGAACACCTCAGCGAAACGGTGTGTCCGAACATCGTAATCGCACTCTATTGGATATGGTGCGGTCTATGATGTCTCTTACTGATTTACCGCTATCATTTTGGGGATACGCTCTAGAGACAGCTACATTCACTTTAAATAGGGCACCGTCTAAATCCGTTGAGACGACACCGTATGAATTATGGTTTGGGAAGAAACCTAAGCTGTCGTTTCTAAAAGTTTGGGGATGCGATGCTTATGTCAAGAAACTTCAACCTGAAAAGCTCGAACCCAAGTCGGAAAAATGCGTCTTCATAGGATACCCTAAGGAAACTGTCGGGTATACCTTCTACTTAAGATCCGAGGGCAAAATCTTTGTTGCCAAGAACGGATGCTTTCTGGAAAAAGAGTTTCTCTCGAAAGAAGTAAGTGGGAGGAAAGTAGAACTCGATGAAGTACTACCTCTCGAACGGGAAAGTGGTGCAGCTCAGGAAAATGTTCCTGTGATGCCCACACCAACTGAAGAGGAAACCAATGATGATGATCAAGGTACTTCGGATCAAGTTGCTACTGAACTTCGTAGGTCCACAAGGACACGTTCCGCACCAGAGTGGTACGGCAACCCCGTCCTGGAAATCATGTTGTTAGACAACGGTGAATCTTCGAACTATGAAGAAGCGACGGCGGGCCCAGATTCCAACAAATGGCTTGAAGCCATGAAATCCGAGATAGAATCCATGTATGAAAACAAAGTATGGACTTTGACAGACTTGCCCGATGATCGGTGAGCGATAGAAAACAAATGGATCTTTAAGAAGAAGACAGACGCGGATGGTAATGTCACCATCTATAAAGCTCGACTTGTCGCTAAGGGTTATCGACAGGTTCAAGGGATTGACTACGACGAGACATTCTCTCCCGTAGCGAAGCTAAAGTCCGTCCGAATCATGTTAGCAATTGCCGCATACTATGATTATGAGATATGGCAGATGGACGTCAAAACAGCATTCCTTAACGGGCATCTTAAGGAAGAACTGTATATGATGCAGCCGGAAGGTTTTTTCGATCCTAAGAACGCTAACAAAGTATGCAAGCTCCAGCGATCCATTTATGGGCTGGTGCAAGCATCTCGGAGTTGGAATATTCGCTTTGATGAGATGATCAAAGCGTTTGGGTTTATGCAGACTTATGGAGAAGCCTGCGTTTACAAGAAAGTGAGTGGGAGCTCTGTAGCATTTCTCATATTATATGTAGATGACATACTCTTGATGGGAAATAATATAGAATTTCTGGACAACATTAAGGCCTACTTGAATAAGTGTTTTTCAATGAAGGACCTTGGAGAAGCTGCTTACATATTAGGCATCAAGATCTATAGAGATAGATCGAGACGCCTCATAGGTCTTTCACAAAGCACATACCTTGATAAGATTTTGAAGAGGTTCAAAATGGATCAGTCCAAGAAGGGGTTCTTGCCTATGTTACAAGGTGTGAGATTGAGCTCGGCTCGGTCACCGACCACGGCAAAAGATAAAGAAGAGATGAGTGTCATCCCCTATGCTTCAGCCATAGGATCTATTATGTATGCCATGCTGTGTACCAGACCTGATGTAAACCTTGCCGTGAGTTTGGTAGCTAGATACCAAAGTAATCCCGGCAAGGAACACTGGACAGCAGTCAAGAATATCCTGAAGTACCTGAAAAGGACAAAGGACATGTTTCTCGTTTATGGAGGAGACAAAGAGCTTGTCGTAAAGGGTTACGTCGACGCTAGCTTCGACTCAGATCCGGATGACTCTAAGTCACAAACCGGATACGTGTATATGTTGAATGGTGGAGCAGTAAGCTGGTGCAGCTGCAAGCAGAGCGTCGTGGCGGGATCTACGTGTGAAGCGGAGTACATGGCAGCCTCGGAGGCAGCGCATGAAGCGATTTGGGTGAAGGAGTTCATCACCGACCTAGGAGTCATACCCAATGCGTCGGGGCCAATCAAACTCTTCTGTGACAACACTGGAGCTATTGCCCTTGCTAAGGAGCCCAGGTTTCACAAGAAGACCAGGCACATCAAGCGTCGTTTCAACTCCATCCGTGAAAATGTTCAAGATGGAGACGTAGAAATTTGCAAAGTACATACGGATCTGAATGTCGCAGATCCGTTGACTAAACCTCTCTCGCGAGCTAAACATGATCAACACCAGAACTCTATGGGTGTTCGATTCATCACAATGTAACTAGATTGGTGACTCTAGTGCAAGTGGGAGACTGTTGGAAATATTCCCTAGAGGCAATAATAAAAGTATTATTATATTTCATTGTTCATGATAATTGTCTTTTATTCATGCTATAACTGTATTATCCGGAAATCGTAATACACGTGTGAATACATAGACCTCAATATGTCCCTAGTGAGCCTCTAGTTGACTAGCTCGTTGTGATCAACAGATAGTCATGATTTTCTGGCTATGGACATTGGATGTCGTTGATAACGGGATCACATCATTAGGAGAATGATGTGATGGACAAGACCCAATCCTAAGCATAGCACAAAGGTCGTTTAGTTTGTTTGCTAGAGCTTTGCCAATGTCAAGTATCTCTTCCTTAGACCATGAGATCGTGTAACTCCCGGATACCGTAGGAGTGCCTTGGGTGTATCAAACGTCACAACGTAACTGGGTGACTATAAAGGTGCATTACAGGTATCTCCGAAAGTAGCTGTTGGGTTGACACGGATCGAGACTGGGATTTGTCACTCCGTATGACGGAGAGGTATCTCTGGGCCCACTCGGTAATGCATCATCATAATGAGCTCAAGGTGACCAAAGTGTTGGCCACGAGATCATGCATTACGGTACGAGTAAGTGACTTGCCGGTAACGAGACTGAACAAGGTATTGGGATACCGACGATCGAGTCTCGGGCAAGTAACGTACCGATTGACAAAGGGAATTGTATACAGGGTTTGATCGAATCCTCGACATCGTGGTTCATCCGATGAAAACATCGAGAAGCATGTGGGAGCCAACATGGGTATCCAGATCCCGCTGTTGGTTATTGACCGGAGAACGTCTCGGTCATGTCTACATGTCTCCCGAACCCGTAGGGTCTACACACTTAAGGTTCGATGACGCTAGGGTTATAAAGGAAGTTTGTATGTGGTTACCGAATGTTGTTCGGAGTCCCGGATGAGATCCCGGACGTCACGAGGAGTTCCGGAATGGTCCGGAGGTAAAGATTTATATATGGGAAGTCCTATTTTGGCCACCGAAAAATGTTCGGGATTTTTCGGTATTGTACCGGGAAGGTTCTAGAAGGTTTCGGAGTGGGGCCCACCTGCATGGGGGGACCCACATGAACGTGAGTAGTGGGGGAAAGGCCCCACACCCCTGGTCAAGGCGCACCAAGATCTCCCCTTAGAAGGAATAAGATCATATCCCGAAGGGATAAGATCAAGATCCCTAAAAAGGGGGGATAACAATCGGTGGGGAAGGAAATGATGGGATTTCTTTCCTCCCACCTTGGCCAACGCCCCAATGGACTTGGAGGGCAAGAAACCAGCCCCTCCACCCCTATATATAGTGGGGAGGCGCATGGGAGCTTAAGACAAGCCAAGGCGCAGCCCCTCCCCTCCCCAACACCTCTCCTCCTCCGTATATGCTTGGCGAAGCCCTGCCGGAGTACTGCTGCACCAACTACACCACGCCGTCGTGCTGCCGTTGGAGCAATCTTCCTCAACCTCTCCTTCCCCCTTGCTGGATCAAGAAGGAGGAGACGTCTCCCGTCCCGTACGTGTGTTGAACGCGGAGGTGCTGTCCGTTCAGCACTTGGACATCGGTGATCCGAATCACGTTCGAGTATGACTCCATCATCACCATCCCCTTGGCTAGCTTCCGCTCGTGATCTACAAGTGGTATGTAGATGCAAACTCTCTCCCTTGACTCGTTGCTTAGATGAACTCATAGATGGATCTTGGTGAAACCGTAGAAAAATTTTTAATTTTCTGCAACGTTCTTCAACAGAAACATACCCACCATAGTAACTTTTTGACCTCGACCCGGAAAAATTTGTTCAAACATCCCTCAATAATTTTTGTATAAATAACATGGTAATATAAGCACAACCTAACTGATAACTTACATGCAAACACCATGATAACTTTTGCTCAGGGGAAAAAGTTATTGAAAACATACTCTCGCTAACTTATGTATAAATGTTGATAATATACGCTCTGCGGACCTGATAACTTACATACAAACAACGTGGTAAATTTGACGAAAGAGAAAAAAGTTGTTGAAAAACATACCCCGATAACTTATGTAAAAATAGCACGGTAATATACGAACCACATACCCGATAACTTACATAAAAATACTATGGTAAATTTTTGACCCGAAGAAAAAGTTGTTGAAAAACATACTCAGTTAACTTATGTGAATATAGGACAGTAATATATGCACCGCATACCCGATAACTTACATACGAACACTAGGTGACTTTGACAAACTCTTTTTTGAGTGAAGAACATACTTCTAGTAATTTATGTGAAAATTGCATAGTAATATAGCAACCCCATACCCGATAACTATACATATATTCACCACAATAACTTTTGAGTAAGTCCAAAAAATGTTGAAAAACATACCCCCACCAGTAACTTACATGAAAATAGCACGGCAATATACGAACCACATACCTGATAATTTACATACAAGCACCATGGTAACTTTTACCAAGTCAAAAAAAAATGTTGAAAAACAGACACCTTCATTAACTTATGTGAAAATAGGACGATAATACATGAACCACATACTCAACAAAATACGTACAAACACCACAGTAACATTGATCAAGGCGCTGGGAGGGGGGGGGTTATTAAAAACATCTCCCGATGTCTTATGTGAAAATAGCACGGTAATATATGAACCGCATACCCGATAACTTAGGTACAAACACCGCGGTATTTTTACCCAATGGAAAATGTTGTTGAAAAACAAAACCCGGTAACTTACGTCAAAATAACACGGTAATATATGAACCACACACCCATAATTCACGAGCAAACACCATGGTAACTTTTGACCAAGGAGAAAAAAGTTGTTGAAAAATATAACCCCCGACAACTTATGTGAAAATACCACGGTAACTTGCACACCGCGGGCGTGGTAACTTATGATGCCCATGCGTGATAACCTTAGGCCCAAAAAAAGTCATCGGAACATACCAATATGAAATCTAGTTTTGAAGATCTCGCCACACGAATATTTATGTGAAAACTATTTTCGCATTGAACCAGCACTTTGAGCTACAAAACATTTTGAATTTTCAGAATAGGGAGAATTTAGAATGGCATCAACTCTTTTATCCTCTAATGCATACATGCATGTTCATGTGGAGAAGGGTGGGAGAACAAGTTTTATGCCCTGGTAACTTATATGGAAATACCACGGTAACTTTCACAACACAGGATTGATAACTTATATAGCCTAGGCATGATAACTTTTGGCCTCAAAAAAATGATGGCGAAACATACCAACATAGGATCTAGTTTCAAAGATCTTGTCGCGACGAATTTTTTATGTGAAAACGGTTTTTTCATCAGGTCGGCGGTTTAAGCTACAAAACATTTTGAATTTTTAAAATAGGAAGAATCTAGGTTGACGTCAGCTTTTTCGTCCTCTAATACAAGTAGAAAAAAGAATGCACATGAAAGGAGAAAAAATCATACGCATGCATATAATTAGAAGAAAAAATGAGATGTGGGGTAGTTTTGCTTATATGGCACACATGTGTCAAATATCACGGTCCAACTGCTGCATATTTGACTATGTGTGACTTGATAAGTACTAGTATCTGCTAAGTCATTTGTGAAATAATCCATAGTCAATGATGAGGCAGAAAAGTGGAGTTCAGTTCTCATGCTAACCTCATGGATGACCTTAAAAGAGAGAAACAGAGTGAAGAAAGGAAGTCTGATGGCACCAACTAGTCCCATCGAAAGAAGCCAAGTCCGAGGAGTGGTTCGACCCACCTTGATTTTTCAACCGAGATCTTTAGACCATGATGTCTGTTGTACATAATTTTTTCTCTTCTTGCCTTTTTTCTTTTTGCGGATATTCTTGTTCTTGACTCTATTGTACTCTTCCTTTATAAATAGACACTGTTGCATTTCATAAAGCAGTATCGTGTTACAAAAAAACAACAACTTCTATATTTATACAACCGGTGTAGACGTGTGGCTAGAAGAGAGTGAAGCCATCGTCGTAGGAGACGTGGTACCCACGGCGACACGGCGGCGCTTCCTCGTCGCGCTCCTGGCAGCAGCTCCACCTTCCCTTCCAGTTGGCACGGCCTGTGTTGGGGCGGTCGCCACAGTCGTTCCACCTGTAGACATAACACCGCTCTTGTCGCTCCACTCGCCGTCGATCCCTTGGTGCGGCGGCGACGGCGAAAACAGCCCCTTCTCACCTGCAACACAAACACGCATGTGTCCACTCTCAAACGGGCCTCGGGAAGGTCCTCGGGCCTGTAGTTTTGCATAGGCCGCGGCAGTCGTATGCATGGGCCTCTAAAGGATCTATGGCCCCCAGCTGACGAAATCAGCACGCACAGAGTCGCAAGCCCAACCGCAGCCTGAAGATATTTTGCAACAAGTGTACTGTAGCGTAGTGCGGCAGTTAGTGGTGCTGATACGATACCTACCGGTGATGTGGCCATGGAAGGCGCAGGCAGCAGGAGAGTTCTCCTCGTCCAGGTACAGGGCGCTGCACCTCAGGCATCGTTTCCTCTGCTTGTCCCTGACCTTTGCTTCCTCCTCTGTCGTCGCTGCTGCTGCTGCGGCAGCGTCGCCTCCTGTGGTCGCGCTGATCCGCCCGCGATGCGGCCACGGGGCAGCCGCATTGGCAGCGTTGCGGCGCGAAGGGCCAAGCGGTGCCAGGGACAGCTTGGGCGTCAAGAGGGTCGGGGTGGGAAAGGAACTCGCCATGGCCTGACGACTGAGACTGAGAGGATGTGCAGTCTGTCACTTGCAACGTGAATGGTATGTTAGGACGTGCTCTGGGCTAATGGGCTTTCTAGCGTGTAAGAGCAACTTCAATAGGGCGACCTATTTTGTGGCATTTCCTAATGTTAAGCGCCCGTTTCTTCAGTAACCGCAAACGGGCGCATACCCCTAGCGCCGTGCTGGGCCGGCCCGTGTCTTTTTTTTTTGGGTTCAAAACTGCAGCAAAAATCGAATTTCCTAAGCGGGGTATGGAACTCGCGATCTCTCAGTTGGTAAAGCAGCGCATTGACCAGCACGACATCCTATCGCATGTGTCTATTGACTTCTTCCTGATGTTTTTTTTACCTAGGCCGCGGGAGCCCGCCAAACCAGTTTTCCACGGCTTCGTGATTTCTTGGCGTTTCTTTTTCTGGTTCCTTTTTTCCTTTTCTTTTTATTTTTTTAAATGCGCGAACGTTTTTTCAAAGTCCTAAACTTTTTTCAAGTTGAATTAACTTCTGTTAAAATCAGTGAACTTTTTTCAAAATCGATGAACTTTTTTGAATTTGATGAAAGTTTTCCAAAATCGATGAACTATTTTCAATATCCAAAATATGTTCAGATTTGTCGAAATTCGTTTGACTTTTCAGAAAATGTTTTCTGAAATTCCAAATTTTGTTCACGTTTCAAAAATAGTTCTGAATTCCAAATTTTTGTTCACCGTATTGAAGAAAAATTTTCATCATACATTTGAAAAAAAATTCAGTGTGTATAAAAAAATGTTCATCATGTATAGAAATTTTGTTCAGCATGCATTCAAAAGGAGTTCATCGTATTTTAAAAAAACGTTCTATGTGTATTTGAATATTGTTCACCATACATTGAAAAAATGTTCAGTGTGTTAAAAAATGTTCATCGTGTAGAGAAATTTTGTTCAGCATGTATTCAAAAAAAGTTCAGCGTATTTAAAAAAATGTTCAGTCTTTCTTTGAATAATGTTCACCCTGTACTAAGAAAATGTTCAATGTGTATTCTAAATTCACTTTCTAAAAATTGTTCACGGTACAAAAAAAGTATTCAAATTTCGAAATTTGTTCATTTTTGAAAAACATAGTTCACGTTTAAAATAAAAGGAATATTCAAAATTTGCGTACAATTTTTGAAACATTTGTTCGCATATTTAAGATTTTCATTTTTTTCAAAATCGATTTTTCTTTATTGATGAACTTTTTTATAAGTTCCTGGTCTTTCTTTCAAGTTTTATGAAAATTCTTGAATTCACAAAATTTTTTGTTTTTTGTATTTTTCGTCAAAAGTCAATACTTGACATATCCAGGGGAGCGAGGTAGGCGATCGAGGGAGAATGAACAAGGGAGCGAGGGGAGCGAACGAGCAGAAGTGGAACAAGCGAACGAGGCAAGCTGGGCCGGCCCAGTTCGCGGGCGTGTGGGCGCGAGAACGGGAACCGGCGCTGAAGGCGCCCGTTAGGAGCTCCCCTAATTCGTCCGCCGCCGTCCGTTGGGTTGGCGCGGACAGAAAAGGCGGCCCAACGCACCGACCCAAACAGACGCGCGTCCGCTTTTCATCTGCAGGCGACCTATTCCCGGCTCATTTTTGAGCCGGATTTGCGTCGGCGCGGACACGCGACGGACGCGCGCACGCTCGCCCTCTGTTTCCCCAGGCTCGCTGGTCTGTGTCACATTGCCCTTCCCCATACAACAGCAACCCTTGCCCTCCTCCATCGTCGCCGACGCCGCCGCCCCATTTTTGCCGGCGACTCTGCCAGCTGCCGGGGCATCCACATCCGCCCAGCTACGCCGCCCACTCCCACGTCGTCCGCCACCGCCGTCTTGCCGCCAGGAGCCGACTGCTTCCCACCCCCCGCGCCCCCACCACACAGCCGCTCCCGACCAAGAAGCCGCCTCTCCGCCCGGCCAGATCCTCACCGGCACGTTCATTGGAAGCCGGCACGCTTGTCACACGTCGGCAAGACAGCTAGTTGGTCCGTGCACGCCGCGACTCCCTTCGCCGGCCGTCTCCTTCGCCAACGCCCGCAAGTTGTTTGACAGTTTGCCAAGGTACAAAATGGACTCCGCCGACGAGTTTTTTTCACAATTTCCTTTGCGGCTCCGACGATTCATCCTCCGATGACGAGGATACTATCTGGGTGACGGTATCTATCCTCAATGGACCACTATTGTCAAGACAATACCCAACCCCGTCGGAGAGAAGAGGAAAAGATTTTCCCAAGAGCAAGAGAGTGCTAGGAAGGATGTCGAGCGTGCCTTTGGTGTTTTGCAATCTTAATGGGGCATCGTTCGGCATCCTGCTAATACCCGGAGCACGCAGAAACTGTGCGAGATGATGACTGCTTGTGTGATCATGCATAATATGATTGTAGAAGACGAGCGCCCGGAACATCTGTATGATCAAGGGTTTCAATTTCAGGGTGGGAATGTTGTGCCTGAGCATGGAGTAGCGGCAATGTTTGAACAGTTCACCCAATTTTATCAAGACATGCGTGATTGGAAAATTCACGTGCAACTGCAAAATTATTTGGTTGAGCTTATGTGGGCTCATGTTGGCAACCAATAGATGTATCTTCTTTTATTTGTTTGCAAAACTATGTGAGACCTTTTTATTTTCATTTGGCTTGTAATAAACTATGCTATTTTATTCGGTCCAAAACGATTTTATTTTGAACTATGCAATCATGCAAAAAAAGGGGGCTAGGCAGCCAAGACGGCACATATGGGTCGGTGCATTGGGCGCCCTGCCGACCCATATCTAAAACAGGGCGGACGCCGGGCGGGTGGCCGACCCAAACGGACAAAAAGCGGACAAAATCGACGTTCGTTTGGGTCGCCCCATTGGAGTTTCTCTAAGAGCCCGTACCTAATATAGATAGATGACTGGCCATGACAAAGATAATTCTTGGGCCTGTGAGCGTGTTAAGAGGTTCTGCTAGCTGCTGCCACATGTCGCATTTTAGTTGGCTTGAAGGTGTCGGTGGCAAACAAGATCTTTCCCTCTCGTTTGGGTTATCTTTCCTCTCGACGCCGCCAGTGATCGTTGATATCAGCCTTCCTCCTCCTCCGCTGGATCGAGTATCCGTCCTCAGGCCAATCTCGGAGTAGTCTCTGACTGCTGCCCTGGCCTGGTCTCGGTCTCCTGGGGGTGTGAGGGTTTCTTATCTCCCGTCGGTCTCTGCACCTGGGAGATCGATCTACCATGTGTCGTCAACCCATGGCAAACCATGGCGACCCTACGGCTTCGGGATCAAAGGGGAAGGGCAAGTTGGAGGAGCTAATGAAGGAGCTGGCCCTCATGGAAGACGATCTCGATGACGTTGTTTTCGAGGAGGATGACGCCCTGGCAGAGGAGAACCTCCGCTGGATGATCTTGGTTAGAGTCCACATTTAGCACCTATTGTTTTTTCCGAAACATGAGGAAGCCCTGGGATCTTGCTAGGCCGGTGAAAATCAAAACCATGGAGGAGATTCTCTTCTAGATGCAGTTCAATTGCTTGGGTGATTGGGAGAGAGTCACTCAAGGGGGTCCATGGCACTTTCGAGGCAACCCGGTGATCATTGCTCCATATGATGGATTCACAAAACCAACAGAGATAGAGCTATACAAATTTGAGATATGGGTCCGCTTCATCGACCTGCCTATTGGATTCCATGGGAAAGTGAAGGCACTTGCTAGCAAAATTGGTGAGTTTGTGGATTCAGAGCCATCTTCTTTTGATTTCGAAGGAAACTTCTATAGGGTTAGGGTTTGGCTTGATGTGAGAAATCCCCTCAAAAAAGCAATCTCGCTGATCCATGGAGGAGAGAGGGTGATCTTTGCGGTAAAGTACGAACATCTACCTGATTGGTGCCAGGTCTGCGGAATGATGGGTCACGAGTTTAAGGAGCATGGGGATGGAATACACCCCCCCTCGGCGTTGATTTTCAAAAATCTGAGAGCACCAGCGACCACTTGTTGGGGAACCCGCTGCCGTGACAGAAGCCAGAATCAAAAGCCTCATGATGGTCGGACTGGCGCAAGCTCGGAGGATGGGAAGGATGATTTGCAGGATCAGCATGCCACTGATATGGAGCTCTCTGAAGCCAATCGTAAGTGATCTTCTCAGCAGGTTGTGGAACCCATCACCCCGTCGGGTACTACTAGGATGGAGCTGGTCTTAGCAGCAAGAACGAGCGGGGGTGTAGCTCCAGTGAGCCCCCCACCGAAACAAGATCCCAAGAGATCCAAGACTACACAGCAGACCGAGAAACATGGCAACGCAGTTCTGAAAGAAGATCACAGCAGCGGGGAAAAGCAATGAAGCGAAATCGGCGGCCTCCCTGGTGGAGGACCATCGGGTGCAATGAATCTGCTATGCTGGAATTGTCATGGGATTGGCAATGCCCCGACAATTCAAGAGCTACGCGAACTCGTGATAAAGTTTTCTCCTAGAGTACTTTGCTTGCTGGAAACCCATATTAGTGGTGATAGAGCTGAAAACTTAAAAAGCACTCTAGGTTATGATAACTCTTTTTCTGTTGATTCCTCTGGTAGGAGGAAAGGTTTAGCAATGTATTGGAATAATGAAATAAAGATTGATAATTTGGGTTACTCGCAGTATCACATATATGTGAAAAATTCAGAGCTTGGAGGTGTGATACGTATCCAACGTATCTACTTTTCCAAACACTTTTGCCCTTGTTTTGGACTCTAACTTGCATGATTTGAATGAAACTAACCCAGTCTGACATTGTTTTCAGCAGAATTGCCATGATGATGTTTCATGTGTAGAAAACAAAAGTTCTCAGAATGTTCTAAAAACCCTCAGAGGCACTTTTTGGAAAATATAAAAAATACTGGAGAAAGAATCAAGACCAGGGGGCCCACACCCTGTCCACGAGGGTGGGGGGCGTGCCCTCCCCCTGGGCGCGCCCACTGTCTCATGGGCCCCCCGAGGCTCCGCCGACCTCAACTCCAACTCCATATATTCTGTCTCGCAGAGAAAAAAATCATAAAGAAAGTTTCATCACGTTTTACGATACGGAGCCGTCGCCAAGCCCTAATCTCTCTCGGGAGGGCTGATCTGGAGTCCGTTCGGGGCTCCGGAGAGGGGGATTCGTCGCCGTCGTCATCATCAACCATCCTCCATCACCAATTTCATGATGCTCACCACCGTGCGTGAGTAATTCCATCGTAGGCTTGCTGGACTGTGATGGGTTGGATGAGATTTATCATGTAATCAAGTTAGTTTTGTTAGGGTTTGATCCCTAGTATCCACTATGTTCTGAGATTGATGTTGCTATGACTTTGCTATGCTTAATGCTTGTCACTAGGGCCCGAGTGCCATGATTTCAGATGTGAACCTATTATGTTTTCATGAATATATGTGTGTTCTTGATCCTATCTTGCAAGTCTATAGTCACCTATTATTTGTTATGATCCGACAACCCCGAAGTGACAATAATCGGGATACTTCTCGGTGATGACCTTAGTTTGAGGAGTTCATTTATTCACTCGGTGTTAATGCTTTGGTCCGGTTCTCTTTTAAAAGGAGGCCTTAATATCCCTTAGTTTCCGCTAGGACCCCGCTGCCACGGGAGGGTAGGACAAAATATGTCATGCAAGTTCTTTTCCACAAGCAGGTATGACTATATTCGGAATACGTGCGTACATTACATTGATGAATTGGAGCTAGTTCTGTGTCACCCTATGTTATAGCTATTACATGAGGAATCGCATCCGACATAATTATCCATCACTGATCCATTGCCTATGAGCTTTTCACATCTTGTGCTTCGCTTATTTACTTTTCCGTTGCTATTGTTACAATCACTACAAAACCCAAAAATATTACTTTTGCTATCTTTACCACCATTACCATTACTATCATACTACTTTGCTACTAAATACTTTGCTGCAGATACTAAGTTATCCAGGTGTGGTTGAATTGACAACTCAACTGCTAATACTCAATAATATTCTTTGGCTCCCCTTGTGTCGAATCAATAAATTTGGGTTGAATAATCTACCCTCGAAAGCTGTTGCGATCCCCTACACTTGTGAGTCATCAAGACTAATTTCTGGCGCCATTGCCGGGGAGCATAGCTCTATTCTCTGAGTCACTTGGGATTTATATCTGTTGATCACTATGAAGAACTTAAAAGACACTAAAACCAAGATCTATCCCTCAACTACGAGGGGAGCTAAGGAACTGCCATCTAGCTCTGCACTAGATTCTCCTTCTGTTATGAATAAGCTTGCGACACCTAAACCTCCTACCGCTATGAATTCTGATATGTCGCATGTTATTGATGATGCCACTTCTGCTTTGCATGATACTTATGATGAAACTACTTCTGTGCATGATACTACTTTGCCATTAGGTGAATTTCTTGATGAACAACTTACCAGGGCTAGAGAGAACGAAATTATTGAAGATGCTATTATTGATGATAGTGATGATGAAAGATCTTCGAATGATCATGAATTACCTGTTGTTCCTGAGGGTTATGTTATGGATGAAGAAGCTGCTAGAGATTTTCTTGCTTGCAATGATAGATCAGATCTTAAGAAATTATTAGCTAAGCTGAAAAAAAGACTTTAAATGCTAAAATGAAACATGACCTGCTTTTGCCACCTCACCTATCTTTGTTACTGATAAGGACTATGAATTCTCTGTTGATCCTGAAATTATTACTTTGGTAGAATCTGATCCTTTTTATGGCCTTGAATCTGAAACTGTTGTGGCACATCTTACCAAGTTGAATGATATAGCTACCCTATTTACTCATGATGATAAAACTCGCTACTTTTATATCCTTAAGATATTTCCGTTCTCATTAAAGGGTGATGCTAAGAGTTGGTATAATTCTCTTGCTCCTGGTTGTGTGCGCAGTCCCCAGGATATGATTTATTACTTCTCTGCTAAATATTTCCCTGCTCATAAGAAACAAGCTGCCTTGCGGGAAATATATAATTTTGTGCAAATCAAAGAAGAGAGTCTCCCACAAGCTTGGGGGAGGCTTCTCCGATTACTTAATGCTTTGCCCGATCATCCACTTAAGAAAAATGAAATACTTGATATCTTTTATAATGGACTAACCGATGCTTCCAAGGACTACTTGGATAGTTGTGCTGGTTGTGTTTTCAGGGAAAGAACAGTCGACGAAGCTGAGTTACTATTGAATAATATGTTGACTAACAAAAATAATTGGACTCTTCCTGAGCCAATTCCTGAGGCAATTCCTGAACCAATTGAGCCAACTCCCGAGCCTATTCCTAAATCCACTCCGAAGAAGAGAGGTGTTTTATTTCTCAGTCCTGAATATATGCAAGAGGCAAAGAAATCAATGGAAGAAAAAGGTATTAAAGCTAAAGATGTTAAGAATTTACCACCTATTGAAGAAATACATGGTCTTGATATACCACCTGTTGAAGAACCACATTGTCTTGATAACCCGACATAGGTAGTAAAGGTAAATTCTCTCTATAGATATGATAAAGTTGAAATCCCCTCTACTAAATTTCGTAGCCCATGCTTAGATGAATTTGATGACTTTATGGCTAGGCAAGAAAGTTTTAATGCTTATGTTGGTAGAGAGTTAAAGAATAATGCTTTCGAGATAGGACGCGTAAGTGATAATATGGCTAGAGTTAAAGGTGAACTTAAACTCATTAGCAAATATGCGTCTATGGTTGCTACTCAAGCTCAGCAAGTACTTAAAGCTCAAAATGATTTGCTTGATGAATTAAATAATAAGAATGACTTTGCTATTAGAGTGGCTACTAGAACTGGTAGAATGACTCACGAACCTTTGTATCCTGAAGGCAACCCTAAGAGAATTGAACAAGATTCTCAGAATAATAATCTACATGCTCCTAGTTCTTCTAAGAAGAAGAAAAAGAAGAATTATAGGACTTTGCAAACTTCTAGTGAACCTAATGTAGAAACACCTGAGAATCCTAATAATACTTCTATCTCTGATGCTGAAACACAATTCGGAGATGAACATGAACCTGATGATAATGCTAATAATGATGTTCATGTAGATGCTCAACCTAGTAATAACAATGATATAAAAATTGAACCTATTGTTGGTCTTGATAACCCACAATCAAGAAACCAACGTTATGATAAGAGAGATTTTGTTGCTAGGAAGCATGGTAGAGAAAGAGAACCATGGGTTCAGAAACCCATGCCCTTCCCTCCTAAACCATCCAAGACAAAGGATGATGAGGACTTTGAGCGTTTGGCTGAAATGATTAGACCTATTTTCTTATGCATGCGCTTAACTTATATGCTTAAAACAAACCCTTATTCTAAATATATGAAAGACATCATCACTAATAAGAGGAAAATACCTGAAGCTGAGATTTCCACCATGCTTGCCAACTATACCTTTAAGGGTGGAATACCTAAGAAACTTGGTGATCCCGGAGTACCCACTATACCTTGCTCTATTAAAAGAAATTATGTTAAAACTGCTTTATGTGATTTAGGAGCTCGTGTTAGTGTTATGCCTCTTTCCTTGTACTGTAGACTTGAGTTGAGTAAGTTGACACCCACTGAGATATCCTTGCAAATGGCTGATAAATCAACTTCTATACCTGTCGGCATTTGTGAGGATGTGCTTGTTGTTGTTGCGAATGTTACTATCTTAACAGACTTCGTCATTCTTGATATTCCTGAGGACGATAGTATGTCGATTATCCTTGGTAGACCCTTTTTAAATACTGCAAGTGCTATTATTGATTGCAACAAAGGCAATGTCACCTTTCATGTTAATGGAAATGAGCATACGGTACATTTTCCAAGGAAACAACCTCAAGTTCATAGCATAAATTCTATTGAGAAAATTCCATCGATCATTATTGGAGCTTTTGAATTTCCTCTCCCTACTGTCAAGAAGTATGATATTCTTATTATTGGGGATGTTCATATCCCCGTTGAGGTAAGCTAGTGTCACTTCGAAATTTCTCCAGTTCCGTGTTATTCGGAATGAGTTTGTTAAGAAGACTTGATCAACATTGTTAGTGGATTCATTTTGATGATCATGAGATGGATGAAACTAGAAGGCATAACCTTTTGTACCTTCTTTTTACTTTCTGTTATTTAAAATAAATAAAGCAAAAATAGTATTATCTGTCTGTTTTCTGAATTATCCGTGCAATAAAAATTATCCTGAAAATAAAAGTGCTCCAAATGCCCTCCAAATTTAGTATGATTTTTTATGGAATATTTGAGGATTTTAGGCACTGAAATCACTGCAGGAGGGGCAAGCACCAGGCCACGAGAGTGGAGGGCGCGCCCACCCCACCTGGGCACCCCCCTGTCTCATGGGCCCCTGGTAGCCCCCCTCCACTTATGCCAGCACCCACACACTTCATCTTCTACCCAAAAAAATCCCCATCCAGCTCAAGCACGAGTTCTACCTCATTTTGCTGCGATTTTCGATCTCCTTACTCAAAGCTCCATTCACAAAACTGCTTTGGGATATTGTTGATTGGTATGTGACTCCTCCATTGGTCCAATTAGTTTTTATTCTAGTGCTTTATTCATTTCAAATCCTTGCTGTCTTGGTGACCCTGTTCTTGAGCTTGCATGTTAAATTTATGAGGTTCCAAGTAATTCTAATGCATGATATAGGCTCTAGGCACTTGTATGAGTAGTTGCTACCATTCTTGTTAAGTTTTATTCACTTTTATTTTGAAGTTACTAAAATTTCAGGAATTTTCAGAAAATGTTAAGGAGACTTTTAAGGGGCTCTTCTAGCCAAGGCTCTCAGGAAAAACAAGCTAAAGAGAAGGAAAAGGCCAAGTATAATCTTCCTCGCTTAGGGGAAGTACGGTCGTGTGAATGGCCATGTGATAATTTCTTGAAAGAAGCTGGAATTCATGAAGATTTTTATTCTTTGATCTAGAGTGCGGACCTCACTGATTTCCTCCACGACCGGATAGATCAGTATCTCTTACTTACCAATACCTTCGTGCAAATTTTTTATTACTATCCTAAGAAGTCACCGCCTTCAGTATCATTTCATTTATATGATGAATTCAAAGAAATGGCTTTACATGATTTTTGCGCGGTATGTAGGATACCTTTTGAGGGAGAGTTAGAGGAACCCCATCGTGAAGATGTGGATGGCTTTGTTAACACTATAGCTGTAGAGGAGCCAAAGAAAGGTTCCGAGGCAAAAATCTCTAGCATACACTTTCCTGTTTTACGTTACTTTGCCATATTTGCTAGCAGATGCTTGATTGGTCATGGAAATAGTGGAAACTTTAATGTTCCTGATATTATCATTCTTCAGCATGCCTTGTTTGGAGACAATAGTTTTAGTATGGGTGCCGTCATTGCTAAACGGCTAAGCCTGAATCGTACAGAAGGCCCCATATTTGGAGGTATATATGCTTCACATCTTGCTAGACATTTTAGGATACCTAGTAGGCACTATGAGAAAGAGGAGACAATCTTGCCCTCTTACATTTTAGATTACAGGAGCATGGTAGCACACAACTTTATTGTTCAGAATGATGATAAGACACTCCTGTATAACTTGAGATTTAATAAGAAACACAGTGAGACTATTATTCTGCCTGCACCTTTGTTGTTTGATTTGACTATAGATAATTTTCTTGTTACATCGGAGGTGGTGTACGCTCATCGAGGCCAAGCATCCACTCCAGAACCTGAACCTGAGCCGGACCTGCACTGGACCCTTATCATGCATCATCTTTCTAGTGGGATCTGGAGATGGGCAGCCAGTGGTATCATGATTACACTTCCTAGTACACCGGGGGGGGGGGAGTAGCAGCGGTCCTTGGCATTAGACCAACTTAGGCCAAAAGCCTAAGCTTGGGGGAGTACGTATTTCTCACCGACTTTATATTCACGTTCACACACCATTCTAGTCGTCGGTGCTCATACTCTTTCATTGTATTATCCATGCTAGTCTAAATTTCTTTTTCTAGTTTTCTTCTTGTGTGTTTATTAAACCTTAAGAAAAACCAAAAAATTAGTTAGTTTAATTCCCATGCTTGTAGTAGAAATTAAAATGAAAACCCCAAAAGATTTCTCGTTCTTCTTTTTACTTGTTAGGAGCTTTCCCGTGTAAATATTTTCTTTTCTTTTCTTTTCTTTGGGGGTTGTAGAAGACCATATTGAAAATGTTTAGTGGCTCTCTTATGCATGATTGTTTATTTAACTTAGAGCCCATATTACTTTGTCTTCTCTCTTGAGTTGAATGCTTGCAGATTCCAGCTTAGTCCAATGCACTTACACTCTTATTATTATACACATCGTTTGGTCGTGCGACTGAAAGGCAATAATGATGATATATGATGGACTGATTGTGATGAGAGAAGCTGGTATGAACTCGACCTCTCTTGTTTTTGTAAATATGATGAGTTCATCGTTCCTGATTCAGCTTATTATGAAGTAAACATATTTGCAATAACATTTAGAGATTATTGTTGCTTGTGCCATGCTTGATTAGCTATGAGTTATAATGGTTTACCTTGCGTGCCAACATGCTATTAGAATGATTATGATGGGGTATGATGGGATGGTATCCTCCTTTGAATGAATTGAGCGACTCGACTTGGCACATGTTCACGCATGTAGTTGAAATAAAGTCAACATAGCCTTCACGATATTTATGTTCATGGTGGATTATATCCTACTCATGTTTGTATTTGGTGTAAATTAGTTGTAATGCATGTTTATGACTTTTGTCGCTCTCTCAGTTGGTCGCTTCCTAGTCTTTTGCTAGCCTTCACCTGTGCTAAGCGGGAATACTTCTTGTGCATCCAAACTCCTTAAACCCCAAAGTTGTTCCATATGAGTCCACCATACCTTCCTATATGCGGTATTTACCTGCCGTTCCAAGTAAATTTGTATGTGCCAAACTCTAAACCTTCAAATGAAATTCTATTTTGTTTGCTCGAGCCGCTCATGTTTCCACTAGGGCTGCCTATATCTTCCATGCTAGGTGGGCTATTCTCAAGAGGAGTGGACTCCGCTCCTCATTCACGAGAAAGGGCCGGTAACCGGGATGCCCAGTCCCATGATCCAAAAAGATCAAAGCAAATAAAAATAATTAAACAAAAATCCCCCAGGATTGTTGTTAGTTGGAGGCACTCGTTGTTTTGAGCAAGCCATGGATTGATGATTGTTGGTGGTTGGGGGAGTATAAACTTTTACCATTCTGCATGGGAACTGCCTATAATGCATGTAGTATGGAAGATACAGCCATCTCATAGTTGTTGCATTGACAGCGAAAGTATGCCACTCAAAATGTTATTCAGTGTCTATTTTATAATCGAGCTCTGGCACCTCTACAAATCCCTGCTTCCCTCTGCAAAGGGCCTATCTATTTATTTTTACGTTGAGTCATCACCTTCT
The DNA here is from genome assembly GCF_018294505.1 of Triticum aestivum. Taxonomy (NCBI): domain Eukaryota; kingdom Viridiplantae; phylum Streptophyta; class Magnoliopsida; order Poales; family Poaceae; genus Triticum; species Triticum aestivum. The sequence continues at coordinate 450,141,886 of NC_057807.1, read as the reverse complement.
TATTAAAAAGCACCCGCTGGAGAGCACATTGTCATTTGCATTCATTATTATTGGTTTATATTGGGTATGACTTGACTGGATCTCTTTTACCATGAATTACAATGTTTAGTCAGTCCTTGATCTTTAAAGGTGCTCTGCATTTATGTTTTGCGGTCTTAGAAAGGGCTAGCGAGATACCATTTTGTTATATCATGTTATGGTTGTTTTGAGAAAGTGTTGTCATCCGAGTTTTATTATTATCGCTCGCTAGCTGATTATGCCATTGATATGAGTAATTGTGAGACCTAAGTGTTATTGTGAGTATGGTTAGTTCATAATATTGCTGAAACCTGAATGATGGCTTTGCATGTTTACAACAACAAGAGCAAATAGAGTTTGTAAAAGTTTTTCTTTTTCACTTTCAGTTTATCAACTGAATTGCTTGAGCACAAGCAAAGGTTTAAGCTTGGCGGAGTTGACACGTCTCCAACGTATCTACTTTTCGAAACACTTTTTCCCTTGTTTTGGATTCTAACTTGCATGATTTGAATGAAACTAACTCGGACTGGCGCTGTTTTCAGCAGAATTGCCATGATGTTGTTTCATGTGTAGAAAACAAAAGTTCTCAGAATGTCCTGAAAATTCTCGGAGGCACTTTTTGGAAAATATAAAAATACTGGAGAAAGAATCAAGACCAGGGGGCCCACACCCTGTACACGAGGGTGGGGGCGCGCCCTCCCCCCTGGGCGCGCCCCCTGTCTCGTGGGCCCCCTAAGGCTCCGCCGACCTCAACTCCAACTCTATATATTCTGTCTCGCGGAGAAAAAAATTAGAGAGAAAGTTTCATCGCGTTTTACGATACGGAGCCACCGCCAAGCTCTAATCTCTCTCGGGAGGGCTGATCTGGAGTCCATTCGGGGCTCCGGAGAGGGGGATTCGTCGCCATCATCATCATCAACCATCCTCCATCACCAATTTCATGATGCTCACCACCGTGCGTGAGTAATTCCATCGTAGGCTTGCTGGACGGTGATGGGTTGGATGAGATTTATCATGTAATCAAGTTAGTTTTGTTAGGGTTTGATCCCTAGTATCCACTATGTTCTGAGATTGATGTTGCTATGACTTTGCTATGCTTAATGATTGTCACTAGGACCCGAGTGCCATGATTTCAGATCTGAACCTATTATGTTTTCATGAATATATGTGTGTTCTTGATCCTATCTTGCAAGTCTATAGTCACCTATTATGTGTTATGATCCGACAACCCCAAAGTGACAATAATCGGGATACTTCTCGGTGATGACCGTAGTTTGAGGAGTTCATGTATTCCCTATGTGTTGATGCTTTGGTCCGGTTCTCTATTAAAAGGAGGCCTTAATATCCCTTAGTTTCCACTAGGACCCCGCTGCCACGGGAGGGTAGGACAAAAGTTGTCATGCAAGTTCTTTTCCATAAGCACGTATGACTATATTCGGAATACATGCCTACATTACATTGATGAATTGGAGCTAGTTCTGTGTCACCCTATGTTATAGCTATTACATGAGGAATTGCATCCGACATAATTATCCATCACTGATCCATTGCCTACGAGCTTTTCACATCTTGTGCTTCGCTTATTTACTTTTCCGTTGCTATTGTTACAATCACTACAAAACCCAAAAATATTACTTTTGCTATCTTTACCACTGTTACCATTACTATCATACTACTTTGCTGCACATACTAAGTTATCCAGGTGTGGTTGAATTGACAACTCAACTGCTAATACTCAAGAATATTCTTTGGCTCCCCTTGTGTCCAATCAATAAATTTGGGTTGAATACTCTACCCTCGAAAGCTGTTGCGATCCCCTACACTTGTGGGTCATCATGGTGACCCATGGAGGCTATCATGTTTCTATGGTGAAGACAAACTCATCTCCGACAGAGGACATGGGACACAATGAAGAACTTGGCAACGCTCCATAACCTGCCATGGGCCTGTATAGGAGATTTCAATGAGGTGTTGCGCCATGATGAACACAATAGCATAGAAGTGAGGAACCAAGCACAGATGCGAGGGTTCAGGGAGGCAGTGGATGTGTGTGGTTGATGACCCACAAGTATAATGGATCTATCGTAGTCCTTTCGATAAGTAAGAGTGTCGAACCCAACGAGGAGCAGAAGGAAATGACAAGCAGTTTTCAGTAAGGTATTCTCTGCAAGCACTGAAATTGTAGGTAACAGATAGTTTTGTGATAAGATAATTTGTAACGGGTAACAAGCAATGAAAGTAAATAGAGTGCAGCAAACTATCCCAATCCTTTTTGTAGCAAAGGACAAGCCTGGACAATTTCTTATAATGAGAAAAGCACTCCCGAGGACAAATGGGAACTATCGTCAAGCTAGTTTCATCACGCTCATATGATTCGCGTTCGTTACTTTGATAATTTGATATGTGGGTGGACCGGTGCTTGGGTACTGCCCTTTCTTGGACAAGCATCCCACTTATGATTAACCCCTATTGCAAGCATCCGCAACTACAAAAGAAGTATTAAGGTAAACCTAACCATAGCATGAAACTAATGGATCCAAATCAGCCCCTTATGAAGCAACTTATAAACTAGGGTTTAAGCTTCTATCACTCTAGCAACCCATCATCTACTTATTACTTCCCAATGCCTTCCTCTAGGTCCAAATAATGGTGAAGTGTCATGTAGTCGACGTTCACATAACACCACTAGAGGAGAGACAACATACATCTCATCCAAATATCAAACGAATACCAAATTCACATGACTACTAATAGCAAGACTTCACCCATGTCCTCAGGAACAAACGTAACTACTCACAAAGCATATTCATGTTCATAATCAGAGGAGTATTAATATGTATTAAGGATCTGAACATATGATCTTCCACCAAGTAAACCAATTATCATCAACTACAAGGAGTAATCAACACTACTAGCAACCCACAGGTACCAATTTGTGGTTTTGGATACAAGAGATGAACTAGGGTTTGAGAGGAGATGGTGCTGGTGAAGATGTTGATGGAGATTGACCCCCTCCCGATGAGAGGATTGTTGGTGATGACGATGGTGATGATTTCCCCATCCTGGAGGGAAGTTTCCCAGGCAGAACAGCTCCGCCGGAGCCCTAGATTGGTTCCGCCAAGGTTCCGCCTCGTGGCGGCGGAGTTTCGTCCCGTAAGCTTGCTTATGATTTTTTTCCAGGGTAAAAGCCTTCATATAGCAGAAGATGGGCACCGGAGGGTTATACGTCTCCAACGTGTCTACTTTTCCAAACACTTTTGCCCTTGTTTTGGACTCTAACTTGCATGATCTGAATGAAACTAACCCAGACTGACGCTGTTTTCAGCAGATTACCATGATGTTGTTTCATGTGTAGAAAACAGAAGTTCTCAGAATGACCTGAAAATCCTCAGAGACAAGTTTCAGAAAATATAAAAAATACAGGCAAAAGATGAAGACCAGGGGGCCCACACCCTATCCACGAGGGTGGGGGGCGCGCCCACCCCCTTTGGGCACGCCCCCCTGTATCATGGGCCCCCTGCAGCTCCGCCGACCTCAACTCCAACTCCATATATTTCGTCTCGTGGAGAAAAAAATCAGAGAGGAAGTGTCATCGCGTTTTAGGATACAGAGCCACCGCCAAGCCCTAATCTCTCTCGGGAGGGCTGATCCGGAGTCCGTTCGGGGCTCTGGAGAGGGGGATTCGTCGCCATCGTCATCATCAACCATCCTCCATCACCAATTTCATGATGCTCACCGCCGTGCGTGAGTAATTCCATCGTAGGCTTGCTAGACGGTGATGGGTTGGATGAGATTTATCATGTAATCAAGTTAGTTTTGTTAGGGTTTGATCCCTAGTATCCACTATGTTTTGAGATTGTTGTTGCTATGACTTTGCTATGCTTAATGCTTGTCACTAGGGCAAGAGTGCCATGATTTCAAATCTGAACCTGTTATGTTTTCATGAATATATGTGTGTTCTTGATCCTATCTTGCAAGTCTATAGTCACCTGTTATGTGTTATGATCCGACAACCCCGAAGTGACAATAATCGGGATACTTCTCGGTGATCACCGTAGTTTGAGGAGTTCATGTATTCACTATGTGTTAATGCTTTGGTCCGGTTCTCTATTAAAAGGAGGCCTTAATATCCCTTAGTTTCCCCTACGACCCCGCTGCCATGGGAGGGTAGGACAAAAGATGTCATGCAAGTTCTTTTCCATAAGCACGTATGACTATATTCGGAATACATGCCTACATTACATTGATGAATTGGAGCTAGTTCTGTGTCATCCTATGTTATAGCTATTACATGAGGAATCGCATCCGACATAATTATCCATCACTGATCCATTGCGTACGAGCTTTTCACATCTTGTGCTTAGCTTATTTACTTTTCCGTTGCTATTGTTACAATCACTACAAAACCCAAAAATATTACTTTTGCTATCTTTACCACTGTTACCATTACTATCATACTACTTTGCTACTAAATACTTTGTTGCAGATACTAAGTTATCCAGGTGTGGTTGAATTGACAACTCAACTGCTAATACTCAAGAATATTCTTTGGCTCCCCTTGTGTCCAATCAATAAATTTGGGTTGAATACTCTACCCTCGAAAGCTATTGCGATCCCCTACACTTGTGGGTTATCAAGACTAATTTCTGGCGCCGTTGCCAGGGAGCATAGCTCTATTCTCCGAGTCACTTGGGATTTATATCTGCTGATCACTATGAAGAACTTGAAAGATCAAAGAACTAAAATTTATCCCTCAACTATGAGGGGAGGTAAGGAACTGCCATCTAGCTCTGCACTAGATTCTCCTTCTGTTATGAATAAGTTTGCGACACCTAAACCTGCTACTACTATGAATTCTGATATGTCACATGTTATTGATGATGCCACTTATGCTATGCATGATACTTATGATGAAACTACTTCTATGCTTGATACTACTGTGCCATTAGGTGAATTTCTTGATGAACAACTTACTAAGGCTAGGAGGAATGAAATTATTGAAAATGAAATTATTGATGAAAGTGATGATGAAGGTTCTCCTCCTAATTATGAATTTCCTGTTGTTCCTGAGGGTTATGTTATGGATGAAGAAACTGCTAGACATTTTCTTGCTTGCAATGATAGATCAGATCTTAAGAAATTATTAGCTAAGCTGAAACAAATGACTCTAAATGCTAGACTGAAACATGACCCTGCTTTTGCCACTTCACCTATATTTGTTACTAATAAGGAATATGAATTCTCTGTTGATCCTGAGATTATTACTTTAGTTGAATCTGATCCTTTTTACGGCACTGAATCTGAAACTGTTGTGGCACATCTTACCAAGTTAAATGATATAGCCACCCTGTTTGCTAATGATGGGACGTCTCGCTATTATTACATCCTTAAGATATTTCCGTTCTCATTAAAGGATGATGCTAAGACTTGGTTTAATTCTCTTGATCCTGGTTGTGTGCGTAGTCCCCAGGATATGATTTATTACTTCTCTACTAAATATTTCCCTGCTCATGAGAAACAAGCTGCCTTGCGGGAAATATATAACTTTGTGCAAATCAAAGAAGAGAGTCTCTCACAAGCTTGGGGGAGGCTCCTCCGATTACTTAATGCTTTGCCTGATCATCCTCTTAAGAAAAATGAAATACTTGATATCTTCTATAATGGACTAACGGATGCTTCCAAGGACCACTTGGATAGTTGTGCTGGTTGTGTTTTCACGGAAAGAACAGTCGACGAAGCAGAATTATTATTGAACAATATGGTGGCTAATGAAAATAATTGGACTCTTCCTGTGCCAATTCCTGAGGCAATTCCTGAACTAATTGAGCCAACTCCTGAGCCTATTCCTAAACCTACTTCGAAGAAGTGAGGTGTTCTATTTCTCGGTCCTGGAGATATGCAAGAAGCAAAGAAATCAATGAAAGAAAAAGGTATTAAAGCTGAAGACGTTAAGAATTTACCTCCTATTGAAGAAATACATGGTCTTAATATACCGCCTGTTGAAGAAACATATTGTCTTGATAACCCGACACAGGTAGTGAAGGTAAATTCTCTCTATAGGTATGATAAAGTTGAAATTCCCTCTACTAAATTTCATAGCCCATGCTTAGATGAATTTGATGACTTTATGGATAGACAAGCAAATTTCAACGATTATGTTAGTAGACAATTAAAGAATAATGCTTATATGATAGGACGCTTGAATGATTATATAGCTAGAATTAAAAGTGAACTTAAACTCACTAGTAAACATGCTTCTATGGTTGCTACTCAAGCTGAACAAGTACTTAAAGCTCAGAATGAATTGCTAGTTGAATTAAATAATAAAAATGACTTTGCTGTTAGAGTTGCTACTAGAACTGGTAAAATGACTCAGGAACCTTTGTATCCTGAAGGCCACCCTAAGAGAATTGAACAAGATTCTCAGAATAATAATCTAGATGCTCCTAATTCTTCTAAGAAGAAGAAAAAGAAAAATGATAGGACTTTGCATGCTTCTAGTGAACCTAATGTAGAAACACCTGAGAATCCTAATGATACTTCTATCTCTGATGCTGAAACACAATCCAGAGATGAACATGAACCAGATGATAATGTAATAATGATGTCCATGTAGATGCTCAACCTAGTAATAACAATGATATAGAAATTGAACCCGCTGTTGGTCTTGATAACCCACAATCAAGAAACGAACGTTATGATAAGAGAGATTTTGTTGCTAGGAAGCATGGTAGAGAAAGAGAACCATTGGTTCAGAAACCCATGCCCTTTCCTCCTAAACCATCCAAGACAAAGGATGATGAGGCTTTGAGCGTTTTGCCGAAATGATTAGACCTATTTTCTTATGCATGCGCTTAACCGATATGCTTCAAACAAACCCTTATGCTAAATATATGAAAGATATCATCACTAATAAGAGAAAAATACCTGAAGTTGAGATTTACACCATGCTCGCTAACTATACCTTTAAGGGTGGAATACCTAAGAAACTTGGTGATCCCGGAGTACTCACTATACCATGCTCCATAAAGAGAAATTATGTTAAAACTATTTTATGTGATTTAGGAGCCGTTGTTAGTGTTATGCCTCTTTCCTTGTACCGTAGACTTGAATTAAGTAAGTTGAAGCCCACTGAGATATCCTTGCAAATGGCTGATAAATCAACTGCTATACCTGTCGGCATTTGTGAGGACGTGCCTGTTGTTGTTGCGAACGTTACTATCTTAACAAACTTTGTCATTCTTTATATTCCTGAGGACGACAGTATGTCGATTATCCTGGGTAGACTCTTTTTAAATACTGCGAGAGCTGTTATTGATTGCAACAAAGGCAATGTCACCTTCATGTTAATGGAAATGAGCACACGGTACATTTTCCGATGAAACAACCTCAAGTTCACAGCATAAATTCTATTGAGAAAATTCCATCAATCATTATTGGAGGTTTTGAATTTCCTCTCCCTACTGTCAAGAAAAATATGATATTCTTATTGTTGGGGATGTCCATATCCCCATTGAGATAACCTAGTGTCACTTTGAAATTTCTCCGGTTCCGTGTTATTCGGAATGATTTTGTTAACAAGACTTGATCAACCTTGTTAGTGGATTCATTTTGATGATCATGAGATGGATGGAACTAGAAGGCACAACCTTCTGTACCCTCTTTTTGAAGGAAATATGCCCTAGAGGCAATAATAAAGTTATTATTTGTTTCCTCATATCATGATAAATGTTTATTATTCATGCTAGAATTGTATTAACCGGAAACATAATACATGTGTGAATACATAGACCAACATAACGTCACTAGTATGCCTCTACTTGACTAGCTCATTAATCAAAGATGGTTATGTTTCCTAACCATAGACATGTGTTGTCATTTGATTAACGGGATCACATCATTAGGAGAATGATATGATTGACATGACCCATTCCGTTAGCCTAGCACTTGATCGTTTAGTATATTGCTATTGCTTTCTTCATGACTTATACATGTTCCTGTAACTATGAGATTATGCAACTCCCGTTTACCGGAGGAACACTTTGGGTGCTACCAAACGTCACAACGTAACTGGGTGATTATAAAGGAGTACTACAGGTGTCTCCAAAGGTACATGTTGGGTTGGCGTATTTCGAGATTAGGTTTTGTCACTCCGATTGTCAGAGAGGTATCTCTGGGCCCTCTCGGTAATGCACATCACTATAAGCCTTGCAAGCAATGTAGCTAATGAGTTAGTTACGGAATGATGCATTACGTAAAGAGTAAAGAGACTTGCCAGTAACGAGATTGAACTAGGTATTGGATACCGACGATCGAATCTCGGGCAAGTAACATACCGATGACAAAGGGAACAACGTATGTTGTTATGCGGTTTGACCGATAAAGATCTTCGCAGAATATGTAGGAGCCAATATGAGCATCCAGGTTCCGCTATTGGTTATTGACCGAGAATAGTTCTAGGTCATGTCTACATAGTTCTCGAACCCGTAGGGTCCGCACGCTTAACGTTACGATGACAGTTTTATTATGAGTTTATAAGTTTTGATGTACCGAAGGTTGTTCGGAGTCCCGGATGCGATCACGGACATGACGAGGAGTCTCGAAATGGTTGAGACATAAAGATTGATATATTGGAAGCCTATGTTTGGATATCGGAATGGTTCCGAGAGAAATCGGGATTTTACCGGAACACCGGGGGGTTACCGGAACCCTCCCGGGGGTTAATGGGCTTTAGTGGGCCATGAGGGAGAAGAGGAGGGCCGGCCAGGGCAGGCCGCGCGCCCCCTCCCCCCTAGTCCAAACAGGACAAGGAAGGGGGGGGGGCCCTTTCCTCATTCCCCTCCCCCTTTCCTTCTTCACCAAGGCAAGAGGGGGGAGTCCTACTCCCGATAGGAGTAGGACTCCTCCAGGCGCACCCCTAGGGGGCCGGCCGCACCTCCCCCTCCCTCCTTTATATACGGGGGTAGGGGGGCACCCTAGGACACACAAGTTGATCTACGTGATCGTTCCTTAGCCGTGTGTGGTGCCCCCCTCCACCATATTCCACCTCGGTCAGATCGTCGCGGAGTTTAGGCGAAGCCCTGTGCCGGTAGAACATCATCATCGTCACCACGCCGTCGTGCTGACGGAACTCATCCCCGACACTTTGTTGGATCGGAGTCCGGGGATCGTCATCGAGCTGAACGTGTGCTGAACTCGGAGGTGCCGTACATTTGGTACTTGGATCGGTCGGATCGTGAAGACGTATGACTACATCAACTGCGTTGTCATAACGCTTCCGCTTACGGTCTATGAGGGTATGTGGACAACACTCTCCCCTCTCATTGCTATGCATCACCATGATCTTGCGTGTGCGTAGGAAATTTTTTGAAATTACTACGTTCCCCAACATCCGAGCTAGGTTTTATGCGTAGATGTCATATGCACGAGTAGAACACAAGTGAGTTGTGGGCGATACAAGTCATACTGCTTATCAGCATGTCATACTTTGGCTCAGTGGTATTGTGAGATGAAGCGGCCTAGACCGACATTACGCGTACGCTTACGCGAGACTGGTTTCACCGTTACGAGCACTCATGCTTAAAGGTGACTGGCGGGTGTCTGTCTCTCTCACTTTAGCTGAACCGAGTGTGGCTACGCCGGGTCCTTGCGAAGGTTAAAACAGCATTAACTTGATGAACTATCGTTGTGGTTTTGATGTGTAGGTAAGAACGGTTCTTGCTAAGCCCGTAGCAGCCACGTAAAATTTGCAACAACAAAGTAGAGGACGTCTAACTTGTTTTTGCAGGGCATGTTGTGATGTGATATGGTCAAGACGTGATGCTATATTTTATTGTATGAGATGATCATGTTTTGTAACCGAAGTTATCGGCAACTGGCAGGAGCCATATGGTTGTCGCTTTATTGTATGAAATGCAAACGCCCTGTAATTGCTTTACTTTATCACTAAGCGGTAGCGATAGTCGTAGAAGCAATAGATGGCGTAACGACAACGATGCTACGATGGAGATCAAGGTGTCGCGCCGGTGACGATGGTGATCACGACGGTGCTTCGAAGATGGAGATCACAAGCACAAGATGATGATGGCCATATCATATCACTTATATTGATTGCATGTGATGTTTATCCTTTATGCATCTTATCTTGCTTTGATTGACGGTAGCATTTTAAGATGATCTCTCACTAAATTTTCAAGAAGTGTTCTCCCTGAGTATGTACCGTTGCGAAAGTTCTTCGTGCTGAGACACCACGTGATGATCGGGTGTGATAGGCTCTACGTTCAAATACAACGGGTGCAAAACAGTTGCACACGCGGAATACTCAGGTTAAACTTGATGAGCCTAGCATATAACAGATATGGCCTCGGAACACAGAGACCGAAAGGTCGAGCGTGAATCATATAGTAGATATGATCAGCATATTGATGTTCACTGTTGAAACTACTCCATCTCACGTGACGATCGGACATGGTGTAGTTGATATGGATCACGTAATCACTTAGAGGATTAGAGGGATGTCTATCTAAGTGGGAGTTCTTAAGTAATATGATTAATTGAACTTAAATTTATCATGAACTTAGTACCTGATAGTATTTTGCTTGTCTATGTTTGTTGTAGATAGATGGCTCGTGCTGTTGTTCCGTTGAATTTTAATGCGTTCCTTGAGAAAGCAAAGTTGAAAGATGATGGCAGCAATTACACGGACTGGGTCCGTAACCTGAGGATTATCCTCATTGCTGCACAGAAGAATTACGTCCTGGAAGCACCGCTGGGTGCCAGGCCTGCTGCTGATGCAACTGACGACGTTAAGAACGTCTGGCAGAGCAAAGCTGATGACTACTCGATAGTTCAGTGTGCCATGCTTTACGGCTTAGAACCGGGTCTTCAACGACGTTTTGAACGTCATGGAGCATATGAGATGTTCCAGGAGTTGAAGTTAATATTTCAAGCAAATGCCCGGATTGAGAGATATGAAGTCTCCAATAAGTTCTATAGCTGCAAGATGGAGGAGAATAGTTCTGTCAGTGAACACATACTCAAAATGTCTGGGTATAATAATCACTTGATTCAACTGGGAGTTAATCTTCCTGATGATAGTGTCATTGACAGAATTCTTCAATCACTGCCACCAAGCTACAAGAGCTTCGTGATGAACTATAATATGCAAGGGATGGACAAGACTATTCCCGAGCTCTTCGCAATGCTAAAAGCCGCGGAGGTAGAAATCAAGAAGGAGCATCAAGTGTTGATGGTTAACAAGACCACCAGTTTCAAGAAAAAGGGCAAAGGGAAGAAGAAGGGGAACTTCAAGAAGAACAGCAAACAAGTTGCTGCTCAAGAGAAGAAACCCAAGTCTGGACCTAAGCCTGAGACTGAGTGCTTCTACTGCAAGCAGACTGGACACTGGAAGCGGAACTGCCCCAAGTATTTGGCGGATAAGAAGGATGGCAAAGTGAACAAAGGTATATGTGATATACATGTTATTGATGTGTACCTTACTAATGCTCGCAGTAGTACCTGGGTATTTGATACTGGTTCTGTTGCTAATATTTGCAACTCGAAACAGGGACTACGGATTAAGCGAAGATTGGCTAAGGACGAGGTGACGATGCGCGTGGGAAATGGTTCCAAAGTCGATGTGATCGCGGTCGGCACGCTACCTCTACATCTACCATCGGGATTAGTTTTAGACCTAAATAATTGTTATTTGGTGCCAGCGTTGAGCATGAACATTATATCTGGATCTTGTTTGATGCGAGACGGTTATTCATTTAAGTCAGAGAATAATGGTTGTTCTATTTATATGAGTAATATCTTTTATGGTCATGCACCCTTGAAGAGTGGTCTATTTTTATTGAATCTCGATAGTAGTGATACACATATTCATAGTGTTGAAACCAAAAGATGCAGAGTTGATAATGATAGTGCAACTTATTTGTGGCACTGCCGTTTAGGTCATATCGGTGTAAAGCGCATGAAGAAACTCCATACTGATGGGCTTTTGGAATCACTTGATTATGAATCACTTGGTACTTGCGAACCGTGCCTCATGGGCAAGATGACTAAAACGCCGTTCTCCGGAACTATGGAGCGAGCAACTGATTTGTTGGAAATCATACATACTGATGTTTGTGGTCCAATGAATGTTGAGGCTCGCGGCGGGTATCGTTATTTTCTCACATTCACAGATGATTTGAGCAGATATGGGTATATCTACTTAATGAAACACAAGTCTGAAACATTTGAAAAGTTCAAAGAATTTCAGAGTGAAGTGGAAAATCATCGTAACAAGAAAATAAAATTTCTACGATCTGATCGTGGAGGAGAATATTTGAGTTACGAGTTTGGTTTACATTTGAAACAATGCGGAATAGTTTCGCAACTCACGCCACCCGGAACACCACAACGAAATGGTGTGTCCGAACGTCGTAATCGTACTTTACTAGATATGGTGCGATCTATGATGTCTCTTACTGATTTACCGCTATCGTTTTGGGGTTATGCTTTAGAGACGGCCGCATTCACGTTAAATAGGGCACCATCAAAATCCGTTGAGACGACGCCTCATGAACTGTGGTTTGGCAAGAAACCAAAGTTGTCGTTTCTTAAAGTTTGGGGCTGCGATGCTTATGTGAAGAAACTTCAACCAGATAAGCTCGAACCCAAATCGGAGAAATGTGTCTTCATAGGATACCCAAAAGAGACTGTTGGGTACACCTTCTATCACAGATCTGAAGGCAAGATTTTCGTTGCAAATTCGGATCCTTTCTAGAGAAGGAGTTTCTCTCGAAAGAAGTGAGTGGGAGGAAAGTAGAACTTGATGAGGTAACTGTACCTGCTCCCTTATTGGAAAGTAGTTCATCACAAGAACCGGTTCCTGTGACAACTACACCAATCAGTGAGGAAGCTAATGATATTGATCATGAAACTTCAGATCAAGTTTCTACTGAACCTCGTAGGTCTACCAGAGTAAGATCCGCACCAGAGTGGTACGGTAATCCTATTCTGGAAGTCATGTTACTTGACCATGATGAACCTACGAACTATGAGGAAGCGATGATGAGCCCAGATTCCGCAAAATGGCTAGAGGCCATGAAATCTGAGATGGGATCCATGTATGAGAACAAAGTATGGACTTTGGTTGACTTGCCCGATGATCGGCAAGCCATTGAGAATAAATGGATTTTTAAGAAGAAGACTGACGCTGATGGTAATGTAACTGTCTATAAAGCTCGACTTGTTGCAAAAGGTTTTCGACAAGTTCAAGGGGTTGACTACGATGAGACTTTCTCACCCGTAGCGATGCTTAAGTCTGTCCGAATCATGTTAGCAATTGCTGCATTTTATGATTATGAAATTTGGCAAATGGATGTCAAAACTGCATTCTTGAATGGATTTCTGGAAGAAGAGTTGTATATGATGCAGCCAGAAGGTTTTGTTGATCCAAAAGGTGCTAACAAAGTGTGCAAGCTCCAGCGATCCATTTATGGACTGGTGCAAGCATCTCGGAGTTGGAATAAACGCTTTGATAGTGTGATCAAAGCATATGGTTTTATACAGACTTTTGGAGAAGCCTGTATTTACAAGAAAGTGAGTGGGAGCTCTGTAGCATTTCTGATATTATATGTAGATGACATATTATTAATTGGAAATGATATAGAATTTCTGGATAGCATAAAGGGATACTTGAATAAAAGTTTTTCTATGAAAGACCTCGGTGAAGCTGCTTATATATTGGGCATCAAGATTTATAGAGATAGATCAAGACGCTTAATTGGACTTTCACAAAGCACATACCTTGATAAAGTCTTGAAAAAGCTCAAAATGGATCAGGCAAAGGAAGGGTTCTTGCCCGTACTACAAGGTGTGAAGTTGAGTCAAACTCAATGCCCGACCACAGCAGAAGATAGAGAGAAAATGAAAGATGTTCCCTATGCCTGAGCCATAGGCTCTATCATGTGTGCAATGCTGTGTACCAGACCTGACGTGTGCTTAGCAATAAGCTTGGCAGGAAGGTACCAAAGTAATCCAGGAGTGGATCACTGGACAGTGGTCAAGAACATCCTGAAATACCTGAAAAGGACTAAGGATATGTTTCCCGTATATGGAGGTGACAAAGAGCTAGTCGTAAATGGTTACGTCGATGCAAGCTTTGACACTGATCCGGACGATTCTAAATCGCAAACCGGATACGTGTTTTTATTAAACGGTGGAGCTGTAAGTTGGTGCAGTTCTAAACAAAGTGTCGTGGCGGGATCTACATGTGAAGCGGAGTACATAGCTGCTTCGGAAGCAGCAAATGAAGGAGTCTGGATGAAGGAGTTCATTTCCGATCTAGGTGTCATACCTAGTGCATCGGGACCAATGAAGATCTTCTGTGACAATACTGGTGCAATTGCCTTGGCAAAGGAATCCAGATTTCACAAGAGGACCAAGCACATCAAGAGATGCTTCAATTCCATCCGAGATCAAGTCCAGGTGGGAGACATAGAGATTTGCAAAATACATACGGATCTGAATGTTGCAGACCCATTGACTAAGCCTCTTCCACGAGCAAAACATGATCAGCACCAAGACTCCATGGGTGTTAGAATCATTACTGTGTAATCTAGATTATTGACTCTAGTGCAAGTGGGAGACTGAAGGAAATATGCCCTAGAGGCAATAATAAAGTTATTATTTATTTCCTCATATCATGATAAATGTTTATTATTCATGCTAGAATTGTATTAACCGGAAACATAATACATGTGTGAATACATAGACCAACATAACGTCACTAGTATGCCTCTACTTGACTAGCTCATTAATCAAAGATGGTTATGTTTCCTAACCATAGACATGTGTTGTCATTTGATTAACGGGATCACATCATTAGGAGAATGATGTGATTGACATGACCCATTCCGTTAGCCTAGCACTTGATCATTTAGTATATTGCTATTGCTTTCTTCATGACTTATACATGTTCCTGTAACTATGAGATTATGCAACTCCCGTTTACCGGAGGAACACTTTGGGTGCTACCAAACGTCACAACGTAACTGGGTGATTATAAAGGAGTACTACAGGTGTCGCCAAAGGTACATGTTGGGTTGGCGTATTTCGAGATTAGGTTTTGTCACTCCGATTGTCGGAGAGGTATCTCTGGGCCCACTCGGTAATGCACATCACTATAAGCCTTGCAAGCAATGTAGCTAATGAGTTAGTTACGGAATGATGCATTATGTAACGAGTAAAGAGACTTGCCAGTAACGAGATTGAACTAGGTATTGGATATCGACGATCGAATCTCGGGCAAGTAACATACCGATGACAAAGGGAACAACGTATGTTGTTATGCGGTTTGACCGATAAAGATCTTCACAGAATATGTAGGAGCCAATATGAGCATCCAGGTTCCGCTATTGGTTATTGACCGAGAATAGTTCTAGGTCATGTCTACATAGTTCTCGAACCCGTAGGGTCCGCACGCTTAACGTTACGATGACAGTTTTATTATGAGTTTATAAGTTTTGATGTACTGAAGGTTGTTCGGAGTCCCGGATGTGATCACGGACATGACGAGGAGTCACGAAATGGTCAAGACATAATGATTGATATATTGGAAGCCTATATTTGGATATCGGAATGGTTCCGGGTGAAATCGGGATTTTACCGGAACACCGGGGGGTTACCGGAACCCTCCCGGGGGTTAATGGGCCTTAGTGGGCCATGAGGGAGAAGAGGAGGGCCGGCCAGGGCAGGCCGCGCGCCCCCTCCCCCCTAGTCCGAATAGGACAAGGAAGGGGGGGCGGCGCCCCCCTTTCCTCTTTCCCCTCCCCCCTTTCCTTCTCCACCAAGGCAAGTGGGGGGAGTCCTACTCCCGATGGGAGTAGGACTCCTCCAGGCGCACCCCTAGGGGGCCGGCCGCACCTCCCCCTCCCTCCTTTATATACGGGGGCAGGGGGGCACCCTAGGACACACAAGTTGATCTACGTGATCGTTCCTTAGCCGTGTGCGGTGCCCCCCTCCACCATATTCCACCTTGGTCATATCGTCGTGGAGCTTAGGCGAAGCCCTGCGCCGGTAGAACATCATCATCGTCACCACGCCGTCGTGCTGATGGAACTCATCCCCGACACTTTGCTGGATCGGAGTCCAGGGATCGTCATAGAGCTGAACGTGTGCTGAACTCGGAGGTGCCGTACGTTCGGTACTTGGGTCGGTCGAATCGTGAAGACGTACGACTACATCAACCACGTTGTCATAACGCTTCCGCTAAAGGTCTACGAGGGTATGTGGACAACACTCTCCCCTCTCATTGCTATGCATCACCATGATCTTGCATGTGCGTAGGAATTTTTTTGAAATTACTACGTTCCCCAACACTTTTTACTTTCTGTTATTTACAATAAATAAAGCAAAAATAGTATTATTTGTCTGTTTTTTGAATTACCCGTGCAATAAAAAAATATCCCAAAAATAAAAGTGCTCCAAATGCCCTGCAAATTTAGTATGATTTTTTATGGAATATTTGAGGATTTTAGGCACTGAAATCACTGCAGGAGGGGCAAGCACCAGGCCACGAGAGTGGAGGGCGCGCCCACACCCCCTGGGCGCGGCCCCCTGTCTCATGGGCCACTGGTGGCCCCCTCCACTTATGCCAGCACCCACACACTCCATCTTCTTCCCAAAAAAATCCCCATCCAGCTCAAGCATGAGTTCTAGCTCATTTTGCTGCGATTTTCGATCTTCTTGCTCAAAGCTCCATTCACAAAACTGCTTTGGGAGATTGTTGCTTGGTATGTGACTCCTCCATTGGTCCAATTAGTTTTTGTTCTAGTGCTTTATTCATTGCAAATCCTTTCCGCCTTGGTGACCCTGTTCTTGAGCTTGCATGTTAAATTTATGAGGTCCCAAGTAATTCTAATGCATGATAAAGGCTCTAGGCATTTGTAGGAGTAGTTGCTATCAATCTTGTTTAGTTTTATTTACTTTTATTTTGAAGTTACTAAAATTTTAGAAATTTTCAGAAAATGTTAAAGAGATTTTTGAGGGGCTCTTCTAGCCAAGGCTCCCAGGAAAAACAAGCTAAAGAGAAGGAAAAGGCCAAATATAATCTTCCTCGCATAGCGGAAATACGACCGTGTGAATGGCCATGCAATAATTTCTTGAGAGAAGCTGGAATTCATGAAGATTTTTATTCTTTGATCGAGAATGCAGGCCTCACCGATTTGCTCCACGACCGGATCGATCAGTATCTCTTACTTACCAATACTTTTGTGCAAAACTTTTATTATTATCCTAAGAAGTCACCGCCTTCACTGTCATTTCATTTATATGATGAATTTAGAGAAATGTCTTTACATGATTTTTGCGCGGTATGTAGGGTACCCTTTGAGGGAAAATTAGAGGAACCACATCCTAGGGATGTGGATGGCTTTGTTAACACTATCACTGTAGGGGATCCAAAGAAGGGTTCCGATGCGAGAATCTCTAGCATACACTTTCCTACTTTACGCTACTTTGCCATATTTGCTAGTAGATGCTTGATTGGTCGTGGAAATAGTGGAAAATTCAGTGTCCCAGATATTATTATTCTATTCCATGCCTTGTTTGTTGATAATAGTTTTAATATGGGTGCCGTTATTGCTAAATGTCTAAACTTGAATCGTACAAAAGGCCCCATCTTTGGAGGTATCTATGCTGCACGTCTTGCTAGACATTTTGGGATACCTATTAGGCACTATGAGGAAGAGGCGACAATTTTGCCTTCTTATATTTTAGATTACAGGAGCATGGTAGCACACGAGTTTATTGTTCAAAATGATGATAAGACGCTCCTGTATAACTTGAGAATTAATAAGAAACACAATGAGACTATTATTCTGCCTGTACCTCTGTTGTTTGATTTGACTGCAGATAATTATCTTGTCACACCAGAAGCGGTGTACGCTCATCGAGGCCAAGCATCCACTCCAGAGCCTGAGCCCGAGCCGGAACCTTCACCGGACCCTTACCGTACATCATCTTTTCAATGGGGTCCGGAGAAGACGGCCAAACCATGGTATCTTGATTACACCTCTCAGTACACCGGGGAGAGTAGCCGCGGCCCTTGGCATTAGACCAACTTAGGCCAAAAGCCTAAGCTTGGGGGAGTACGTATTTCTCACCGACTTTACATTCATGTTCACACACTATCCTAGTCGTCGGTGCTCATACTCTTTCATTGTATTATCCATGCTAGTTTAATTTTCTTTTTCTAGTTTTCTTCTTGTCTGTTTGATAAACCTTAAGAAAAAACAAAAAATTAGTTAGTTTAATTTCCATGCTTGTAGTAGAAATTAAAATGAAAACCCAAAAAGATTTCTCGTTCTTCTTTTACTTGTTGGGAGCTTTCCCGTGTAAATAGTTTTATTTTCTTTTCTTTCTTTGGGGGTCGAGAGTAGAAGACCATATTGAAAATGTTTAGTGGCTCTCATATGCATGATTGTTTATTTAACTTGGAGCCCATATTACTTTGTCTTCTCTCTTGAGTTGAATGCTTGCAGATTCCAGCTTAGTCCAATGCATGTGCACTCTTATTATTATACACATCGTTCGGTCGTGCAAGTGAAAGGCAATAATGACGATATATGATGGACTGGTTGAGATGAGAAAAGCTGGTATGAACTCGACCTCTCTTGTTTTTGTAAATATGATGAGTTCATCATTCCTGATTCAGCTTATTATGAAGTAAACATATTTGCAATGACATTTAGAGATTATAGTTGCTTGTGCCATGCTTGATTAGCTATGAGTTATAATGGTTTACCTTGCGTGCCAACATGCTATTAGAATGATTATGATGTGGTACGATGGGATGGTATCCTCCTTTGAATGAATTGAGTTACACGACTTGGCACATGTTCACGCATGTAGTTGAAACAAAATCAACATAGCCTTCATGATATTTATGTTCATGGTGGATTATATCCTACTCATGCTTGTACTCGGTATGAATTAATTTTAATGCATGTTTATGACTGTTGTCACTCTCTCAGTTGATCGCTTCCCAGTCTTTTGCTAGCATTCACCTGTACTAAGCGGGAATACTGCTTGTGCATCCAAACTCCTTAAACCCAAAAGTTATTCCAATGAGTCCACCATACCTTCCTATGTGCGGTATTTACCTGCCGTTCCAAGTAAATTTGGATGTGCCAAACTCCAAACCTTCAAATGAAATTCTGTTTTGTATGCTTGAGCAGCTCATGTTTCAGCTAGAGCTGCCTATATCTTTCATGCTAGGTGGGTTATTCTCAAGAGGAGTGGATTCCGCTCCTCATTCACGAGAAAGGGCCGGTAACTGGGATGCCCAGTCCCATGATCCAAACAAAGATCAAATCAAATCAATATAATTAAACAAAACTCCCCCAGGATTGTTGTTAGTTGGAGGCACTCGTTGTTTCGAGCAAGCCATGGATTGATGCTTGTTGGTGGTTGGGGGAGTATAAACTTTTACCATTCTGCGTGGGAACTGCCTATAATGCATGTAGTATGGAAGATACAACCATCTCATAGTTGTTGCGTTGACAGTGAAAGTATGCCGCCCAAAATATTATTCAATATCTATTTCAAAATCGAGCTCTGGCACCTCTACAAATCCCTGCTTCCCTCTGCGAAGGGCCTATCTATTTACTTTTATGTTAAGTCATCACCTTCTTATTAAAAAGCACCTGCTGGAGAGAACACTATCATTTGCATTCGTTATTATTGGTTTATATTGGGTATGACTTGACTGGATCTCTTTTACCACGAATTATAATGTTTAGTCAGTCCTTGATCTTTAAAGGTGCTCTGCATTTATGTTTCGCGGTCTGAGAAAGGGCTAGCGAGATACCATTTTGTTATATCATGTTATGATTGCTTTGAGAAAGTGTTGGTATCCGAGTTTTATTATTATCGCTTGCTAGCTGATTATGCCATTGATATGAGTAATTGTGAGACCGAGGTATTGTTGTGAGTATGGTCAGTTCATAATACTTGTTTACACTTGAATGCTAGCTTTACATGTTTACAACAACAAGAGCAAACAGAGTTTGTAAA
The DNA here is from genome assembly GCF_018294505.1 of Triticum aestivum. Taxonomy (NCBI): domain Eukaryota; kingdom Viridiplantae; phylum Streptophyta; class Magnoliopsida; order Poales; family Poaceae; genus Triticum; species Triticum aestivum. The sequence goes on along the minus strand of NC_057807.1, from coordinate 450,121,801 downwards.
AGTTTTTCTTTATCACTTTCAGTTTATCAACTGAATTGCTTGAGGACAAGCAAAGGTTTAAGCTTGGGGGAGTTGATACGTCTCCAACGTATCTACTTTTCCAAACAGTTTTGCCCTTGTTTTGGACTCTAACTTGCATGATTTGAATGAAACTAACCCGGACTGACGCTGTTTTCAGCAGAATTACCATGATGTTCTTTCATGTGTAGAAAACAAAAGTTCTCGGAATGACCTGAAAATCCTCGAAGACAAGTTTCAGAAAATATAAAAATACTAGCAAAAGATGAAGACCAGGGGGCCCACACCCTGTCCACGAGGGTGGGGGCCGCGCCCACCCCCTCTGGGCGCGCCCCCCTGTCTCGTGGGCCCCCTGCAGCTCCGCCAACCTCAACTCCAACTCCATATATTCCGTCCCACGGAGAAAAAAATCAGAGAGGAAGTTTCATCGCGTTTTACGATACGGAGCCGCCGCCAAGCCCTAACCTCTCTCAGGAGGGTTGGTCTGGAGTCCGTTCGGGGATCCAGAGAGGGGGATTCGTCGCCATCGTCATCATCAACTATCCTCCATCACCAATTTCATGATGCTCACCACCGTTTGTGAGTAATTCCATTGTAGGCTTGCTGGACGGTGATGGGTTGGATGAGATTTATCATGTAATCAAGTTAGTTTTGTTAGGGTTTGATCCCTAGTATCCACTATGTTCTGAGATTGATGTTGCTATGACTTTGCTATGCTTAATGCTTGTCACTAGGGCCCGAGTGCCATGATTTCAGATCTGAACCTATTATGTTTTCATGAATATATGTGTGTTCTTGATCCTATCTTGCAAGTCTATAGTCACCTATTATGTGTTATGATCCGACAACCCCAAAGTGACAATAATCGGGATACTTCTTGGTGATGACCGTAGTTTGAGGAGTTCATTGATTCACTATGTGTTAATGCTTTGGTCTCTATTAAAAGGAGGCCTTAATATCCCTTAGTTTCCGCTAGGACCCCGCTGCCACGAGAGGGTAGGACAAAAGATGTCATGCAAGTTCTTTTCCATAAGCACGTATGACTATATTCAGAATACATGCCTACATTACATTGATGAATTGGGGCTAGTTCTGTGTCACCCTATGTTATAGCTATTACACGAGGAATCGCATCCGACATAATTATCCATCACTGATCCATTGCCTACGAGTTTTTCATATACTGTGCTTCGCTTATTTACTTTTCCGTTGCTATTGTTACAATCACTACAAAACCCAAAAGTATTACTTTTGCCATCTTTATCTTTACCACTGTTACCATTACTATCATACTACTTTGCTACTAAATACTTAGCTGCAGATACTAAGTTATCCAGGTGTGGTTGAATTGACAACTCAACTGCTAATACTCAAGAATATTCTTTGGCTCCCCTTGTGTCGAATCAATAAATTTGAGTTGAATACTCTACCCTCGAAAGCTGTTGCGATCCCCTACACTTGTGGGTTATCAGAGGGCCACCAAGGGGCCCATGAGACAGTGGGGTGCGCCCAGTAGGGGTGGGCGTGCCCCCCACCCTCGTGGCCAGGGTGTGGGCCGCCGATGGTACTTTCTTTGCTCAATAATTCTTATTAATTCCAAAAATGACTTTCATGCAGTTTCAGGACTTTTGGAGCTGTGCAGAATAGGTTTCCAATATTTGCTCCTTTTCCAGCCAGAATCCTAGCTGCCGGCATTCTCCCTCTTCATGATAAACCTTGTAAAATAAGAGAGAATATCCATAAGTATTGTGACATAACGTGTAATAACAGCCCATAATGCAATAAATATCGATATAAAAGCATGATGCAAAATGGACGTATCAACTCCCCCAAGCTTAGACCTCGCTTGTCCTCAAGCGGAAGCCGATATAGAGAAATATGTCCACATGTTTAGAGATAGAGGTGTCGATAAAAATAAAATACTGACATGAGGGCATCATGATCATTCTTATAATAGCAACATATATAGATTTTGTCATATGATTTCTTATTCTCAAGTAATAATCTATTCACAATGTCGAGTATGGTTCAGAAACTTCATTGAGAACTAGCAAACTATAATCTAAGTCATTGAAGCAATTACAATTTATCATAACATCAGAAAGAGTCAAGAATAGAGCTTTTCAGCAAGTCCACATACTCAACTATCATATAGTCTTCTACAATTGCCAACACTCACGCAATACTTATGGTTATGGAGTTTTAATCGGACACTGAGAAAGATAGGGGCTTATAATTTCGCCTCCCAACGTATTCACCTTTGGGTGATGTCAACAATAATAGTTCATGCTAACTTACATCCAGTTGGATATATATATCAGGATCTTTCCAACACGAGGTGCTTGCCAAAGGATAAAATGAAAAAGAGAAAGGTGAAGATCGCCTTGACTCTTGCAAAAAGTAAAAGACATAAAGTAAAAGATAGGCCCTTCGCAGAGGGAAGAAGAGGTTGTCACGTGCTTTTAGGGTTGGATGCACAAAATCTTAATGAAAAAGAACGTCACTTTATATTGCCACTTGTGATATGAACCTTTATTATGCAGTCCATCTCTTTTATTACTTCCATATCACACGATCGTATAAAGCTTATTTTGTCTGCACTAATAAGTCATACATATTTAGAGAGCAATTTTTATTGCTCGCAACATGACAACTTACTTGAAGGATCTTACTCAATCCATAGGTAGGTATGGTGGACTCTCATGGCAAAATTGGGTTTAAAGGATATTTGGAAGCACAAGTAGTATCTCTACTTGATGCAAGGAATTTGGCTAGCATGAGGGGGAAAGGCAAACTCAACATGTTGGACGATCCATGACAATATACTTTAACTGGGATGTGAGAAAAAATAACCCATTACGTTGTCTTCCTTGTCCAACATCAACTCTTTAGCATGTCATACTTTAATGAGTGCTCACAATCATAAACGATGTCCAAATAGTATATTTATATGTGAAAACCTCTCTTTCTTTATTACTTCCTATTAATTGCAACGATGACCAAAACTATGTTTGTCAACTCTCAACAACTTTTATGCCTCATACTCTTTGTATGTGAAGTCATTACTACCCATAAGATCAATATGAACTCTTTTATTTCTTTTTATTTTCTTAAGATCATGGAAAGATAGCAAAGCCCTTGACTCAACACTAATCTTTATTATATATAACTCACGGACTCGATTACATAGAAGGATCACAAAGCAAAACTCAAAAATAATTCAAACCAAGACTTTATTCTACTAGATCTAGATATTACCAAAAGGATCGAACTAAGTAAAACGGTAAAGATAGGAGTGTGATGGTGATACGATACCGGGGCACCTTCCCCAAGCTTGGCAGTTGCCAAGGGGAGTGCCCATACCCATGTGATTATGTATCCTTCTTCAGAGTTGGGGTTGTGATCTTCTTGGCGATGATGCCCCTCAGGATATGATTCTCCTCCTCGAGCTTATTTACTTGTTGCTTGAGGTCCATATTTTCCTTGCGGAGCTTGCCCGTGATAGCTAATGCTCCTTTTACCCAAGGATGCTGCATAGCTTCTGGAGAACAAGTGACACTCTTTTGCATATTTTCATAAGAAAGAAATTTAACATTGGAAGGGATGACAAAGTTTGGAATAGCTGAGCTCTATAGTCCCCCCATCATGAATCTTGCTTGGAAGCGAGAGGTAACTTCTTGATCCTCCTCCATGGCATCTATCCTTTTTGAACCGGCCTCCATTTCACACACCCCCCCCCCCGCCGTTGATGGCACAAAGTGATAAGCATCGTTGTTTGCTCCTGGACCTGGCGTCGGTGGGACACCCGACTCTCCCCGACCGACACTTGAGAAGACATCTTGCTCTGAATCTGTAACAGAAACAGCTCGAAACGAAAATAGAAGATTTTTGCGTGATACGGTGGTCAAAACCTTCGGGAGATTATATAATGAATTTTTACCGACCAAGAGAAGTATTGTGCAAGAAAACAGAGTCCGGGAGGCACACGAGGTGCCCACGAGGCAGGGGGCGCGCCCTCCACCCTCGTGGAGGCCTCGTGTCCTTCCCGGATTACTTCTTGCTTCCATAAATTTTTAAATATTCCAAAACAGAGAAAATTTGCCAATAGAACTGTTTTGGAGTCGGTTTGCTTACCGTACCACATACCTATTCCTTTTCGGAGTTTGAAACATTCTGGAAAGTGTCCCTTATGTATTCCTCCGGGGTTACGGTTTCGATAATATTAGTTTCAACATTTATAGGATTACCTGAGATATAATGTTTGATTCTTTGACCGTTCATCACCTTCGAATTTGTGCCTTCGAAGCTGTTGATTTTTATGGCACTGGAACGATAGACCTCCTCGATAATGTAAGGACCTTCCCATTTAGAGAGAAGTTTTACTGCAAAAAATCTTAAACGAGAGTTGAATAGCACCACATAATCACCTACGTTAAACTCACGATTTTTTATCCTTGTGTCATGCCATTTTTTAACTTTTTCTTTAAACAGCTTGGCATTCTCATAGGCTTGGGTTCTCCATTCATCAAGTGAGCTAATGTCAAATAACCTCTTCTCACCAGCAAGTTTGAAATCATAGTTGAGCTCTTTAATGGCCCAATATGCCTTATGTTGAAGTTCAAGAGGTTAGTGACACGCTTTTCCATAAACCATCTTATACGGAGACATACCCATAGGATTTTATATGAAGTTCTATAGGCCCATAATGCATCATCAAGTTTCTTGGACCAATTCTTTCTAGATCTATTAACTGTCTTTTGCAAAATTAATTTGAGCTCTCTATTGCTCAACTCTACTTGACCACTAGACTGTGGGTGATAAGGAGATGCAATTCTATGATTAACATCATACTTAGCAAGCATTTTACGGAAAGCACCATGAATAAAATGTGAACCACCATCAGTCATGAGATATCTAGGGATTCCAAACCTCGGAAAAATAACTTCTTTAAGAATCTTAATAGAGGTGTTATGATCAGCACTACTAGTTGGTATAGCTTCTACCCACTTAGTAACATAATCAACAGCAACTAAAATATGTGTGTATCCATTGGAGGCAGGAAAAGGTCCCATATAATCAAAGCTCCAAACATCAAATGGTTCAATAACAAGAGAATAGTTCATAGGCATTTCTTGAGTCTACTAATATTACCAATTCTTTGACATTCATCACAAGACAAGACAAACTGATGGGCATCTTTGAAGAGAGTAGGCCAATAAAAACCGGATTGCAATACCTTATGTGCAGTTCTATCTCCAGCGTGGTGTCCTCCATATGGTTCGGAGTGACACTTGTGTAGGATCTGTTCCTGTTCATGCTCAGGTATAGAACGCCTGATAACACCATCTACTCCTTCTTTATAAAGGTGTGGGTCATCCCAGAAGTGATGTCTTAAATCATAAAAGAACTTTTTCTTTTGCTGGTATGTGAAACTAGGTGGTATAAATTTAGCAACAATGTAATTAGCATAATCAGCATACCATGGAGCAGTTCGAGAAGCATTAATAACCGCTAATTGTTCATTAGGGAAGCTATCATCAATAGGTAGTGGGTCATCAAGAACATTCTCTAACCTAGACAAGTTATCTGCAACGGGGTTCTCAGCTCCCTTTCTATCAATAATATGCAAATCAAATTCTTGGAGCAAAAGGACCCATCTAATAAGTCTAGGTTTAGCATCTTTCTTTTCCATAAGATATTTAATAGCAGCATGATCAGTGTGAATAGTTTTTTAAGAATCAACAATATAAGGTCTGAACTTATCACATGCAAATACAACTGCTAAGAATTCTTTTTCAGTAGTAGCATAATTTCTTTGGGCAGTATCAAGAGTTTTACTAGCATACTGGATAAAATTTAATTTCTTATCAACTCTTTGCCCTAGAATAGAACCAACAGCATAATCGCTAGCATCACACATAATTTCAAAGGGTAAATTCCACTCAGGTGGCTGAACAATAGGTGCAGTGATCAAAGTTTTCTTAAGTATTTCAAATGCTTCTACATAATCATCATCAAAGACAAAAGGAATATCTTTTTGCAATAAATTAGTGAGAGGCCAAGAGATTTTAGAAAAGTCCTTAATGAACCTCCTATAAAAACCGGCATGACCAAGGAAACTTCTTATACCTTTAATGTCCTTGGGACATGGCATCTTTTCAATAGCATCAACTTTAGCTTTATCAACTTCAATACCTTTTTCAAAGATTTTATGCCCCAAGACAATGCCTTCATTAACCATAAAGTGGCACTTTTCCCAATTCAAGACGAGACTAGTGTCTTCACATCTGTGCAAAACTCGATCAAGGTTGCTCAACTAATCATCAAAAGAGGATCCATAAACGGAGAATTCATCCATGAATACCTCACAAATATTTTCACAAAAGTCAGAGAATATAGCCATCATGCATCTTCGAAAGGTAGCAGGTGCATTACATAAACCAAAAGGCATACGTCTATAAGCAAAAGTACCGAAAGGGCAAGTAAAAGTAGTTTTTGATTGATCATCCGCTGACACAGGTATTTGAGAGAAACCCGAATAACCATCTAGAAAGTCGAAATGTGTATGTTTGTATAGTCTTTCTAGCATTTGATCAATAAAAGGTAAAGGGTAATGATCTTTCTTAGTAGCTTTATTTAATTTACGGAAATCAATTACCATCCTATAACCTGTAATAATTCTTTGCGGGATCAATTCATCTTTATCATTAGGAACAACAGTAATACCTCCCTTCTTATGGACGCAATGGACATGATTTACCCAATCACTATCAGCAACGAGATAAATTATACCTGCCTCAAGGAGCTTTAGTATCTCCTTTCTTACCACTTCTTTCATCTTAGGATTTAACCGTCGTTGATGATCTCTAACTGGTTTGGAACCTTCGTCCAATTTAATTTTATGTTGGCATAGAGTGGGACTAATGCCCTTAAGATCATCCAGAGTATATCCAATAGCAGCACAGTGCTTCTTCAGAGTTTTCTATAACCTTTCCTCTTCTTGCTCTGAAAGGTTAGCACTAATAATAACAGGATATATCTTCTTTTCATCAAGATAAGCATATTTAAGATTATCAAGTAAAGGTTTGAGCTCAAACACGGGATCACCCTTGGGTGGAGGGGGATCCCCTAGGATTTCAACAGGTAAGTTGTGTTTCAGAATAGGACCCTGTTGAAGGAATACTTCATCTATTTCCCTTCTTTCATTCATAAACATATCATTTTCATGGTCTAGCAAATATTGTTCTAAGGGATCAGTAGGAGGCACGACAATAGAAGCAAGACCAATAATTTCATCCTTACTAGGCAATTCTTTATCATGGGGTTGTCTATGAAATTTAGCAAAATTAAACTCATGTTTCATATCCCCCAAGCCAATTGTAACAACATCCTTTTCGCAATCGATCTTAGCATTAATAGTATTCAAGAAGGGTCTACCAAATATAATGGGACAAAAGCTATCTTGTGGGGAACCCAGAACAAGAAAATCAGCAGGATATTTAACTTTCCCACACAAGACTTCAACATCTCTAACAATCCCAAATGGTGAAATAGTATCTCTATTCGCAAGCTTAATTGTAACATCAATATCTTCTAACTCAGCAGGTGCAATATCATGCATAATTTCATTATATAAGGAAATAGGTATTGCACTAGCACTAGCATCCATATCACATAAGCCATGATAACAATGATCTCCTATTTTAACAGAAATAACAGGCATGCCTACAACAGGTCTATGTATCTTAGCATCGGGTCTATCAATATTAGCAGCTTGTTCACAGAAATAAATAACATGCCCATCTATATTATCACCCAAGAGATCTTTAACCATAGCAATACTAGGTTCAACTTTAATTTGCTCAGGAGGTGTATATATTCTAGTATTACTCTTACGAACCACAGTTGAAGTTTAAGCATGATCCTTTATTCTAACAGGAAAAGGTGGTTTCTCAACATAAGTAGTAGGAACAATAGGATCATTATAAGTCATAATCTTTTCTTCAACTGTAACAGTTGCAACTACTTTTACTTCAATGGGAGGATTATATTTAAACCACTTCTCCTTAGGGAGATCAACATGAGTAGCAAAAGATTCACAGAAAGAAGCTACTATCTCAGAGTCAAGTCCATATTTAGCTCTAAATCCATGAAAAGCATCGGTATCCATAAAAGATTTAACACAATCGAAGTTAGGTGTCATACCTGACTCCTTACCATCGTCGAAACCCCAATCTTCAGAGTTGCGTTTAATTCTTTCTAATAAATCCCACTTGAATTCAGTAGTCTTCAACATATAAGAACCAGCACAGGAAGTATCGAGCATGGTGCGATCATTGAGAGAAAGCCAAGCATAATTTTTTTGAATAATCGTATCTCTTGAGAGCTCATGATTGGGGCATGAATATAACATTGACTTAAGCCTCCCCCAAGCTTGAGCGATGCTTTCTCCTTCGCGAGGCCAAAAATTATATATGTAATTACGATGACAATGAATAAGATGCATATGATAGAACTTCTGGTGAAATTCCAACTTCAATCGTTTATAATTCCAAGATCCCGTATCATCACATAAGCCTATACCATGTAAATGTGTCACCCTTAAAAGATAAAGGAAAGACCTTCCTTTTAACAACATCATCGGGAATACCCGCAAGCTTAAATAATCCACAAACTTCATCCACATAGATAAGGTGTAAATCGGGATGCAATGTTCCATCTCCTGCAAAAGGATTAGCTAGCAGTTTCTCTATCATACCTGAAGGAATTTCAAAGTAAACATTTTCAGTAGGTTCAGTAGGTTGAGGAGCAAATCTTTGCTCTACTGGTCGGGGCAAAGATGCCCCGAACAAGCCCCTCAAAGGATTAGTTTCCATAGTAACAAGTGACAGAAAATTTCAGCACACCATATAAATGTTTCCTTACCAAGCTCCACTCACCAAAGGCGCTTCACTCCCCGGTAACGGCGCCAGAAAAGAGTCTTGATGACCCACAAGTATGGGGGATCTATCGTAGTCCTTTCAATAAGTAAGAGTGTCGAACCCAACGAGGAGCAGAAGGAAATGACAAGCGGTTTCCAGTGAGGTATTCTCTGCAAGCACTGAAATTGTAGGTAACAGATAGTTTTGTGATAAGATAATTTGTAACGGGTAACTAGCAATGAAAGTAAATAGAGTGCAGCAAAGTGGCCCAATCCTTTTTGTAGCAAAGGACAAGCCTGGACAATTTCTTATAATGAGAAAAGCGCTCCCGAGGACACATGGGAATTATCGTCAAGCTAGTTTCATCACGCTCATATGATTTGCGTTCATTACTTTGATAATTTGATATGTGGATGGACCGGTGCTTGGGTACTGCCCTTTCTTGGACAAGCATCCCACTTATGATTAACCCCTATTGCAATCATCCGCAACTACAAAAGAAGTATTAAGGTAAACCTAACATAGCATGAAACTAATGGATCCAAATCAGCCCCTTACGAAGCAACTTACAAACTAGGGTTTAAGATTTTGTCACTCTAGCAACCCATCATCTACTTATTACTTCCCAATGCCTTTCTCTAGGCCCAAATAATGGTGGAGTGTCATGTAGTTGACGTTCACATAACACCACTAGAGGAGAGACAACATACATCTCATCAAAATATCAAACGAATACCAAATTCACATGACTACTAATAGCAAGACTTCATCCATGTCCTAGGGAACAAACGTATCTACTCACAAAGCATATTTATGTTCATAATTAGAGGAGTATTAATATGTATTAAGGATCTGAACATATGATCTTCCACCAAGTAAACCAATTAGCATCAACTACAAGGAGTAATCAACACTACTAGCAACCCACAGGTACCAATTTGTGGTTTTGGATACAAGAGATGAACTAGGGTTTGAGAGGAGATGGTGCTGGTGAAGATGTTGATGGAGATTGACCCCCTCCCTATGAGAGGATCATTGGTGATGCCGATGGTGATCATTTCCCCCTCCCGGAGGGAAGTTTCCCCGACAGAACAGCTCCGCCGGAGCCCTAGATTGGTCCGCCAAGGTTCCGCCTCGTGGCGGCGGAGTTTCATCCCGTAAGGTTGCTTATGATTTTTTTCCAGGGTAAAAGTCTTCATATGGCAGAAGATGGGCACTGGAGGGCCACCAGGGGGCCCACGAGACAGGGGGGCGCACCCAGTAGGGGTGGGCGCGCCCCCCTCCCTCGTGGCCAGGGTGTGGGCCTCCTCTGGTACTTTCTTTGCTCAATAATTCTTATTAATTCAAAAAATGACTTTCGTGGAGTTTCAGGACTTTTGGAGCTGTGCAGAATAGGTTTCCAATATTTTCTCCTTTTCCAGCCAGAATCCCAGCTGCCAGCATTCTCCCTCTTCATGATAAACCTTGTAAAATAAGAGAGAATAGCCATAAGTATTGTGACATAACGTGTAATAACAGCCCATAATGCAATAAATATCAATATAAAAGCATGATGCAAAATGGATGTATCAGTGGTTTAATTGATCTAGGCTTCCAGGGCTGCAAGTGGACCTTTGAGAAGAAAGTTGCAGGGGGGACCTTTACTAGAGTCAGGCTAGATAGAGCCTTGGGCTCGACCGAGTGGTGCGCACTATTCTCGTTAGCAGCCGTGGAGCATCTTACCGCGGCCACCTCCGACCACTAGACGATTCTGTTGAAGCTCTATCTCCCTACAGGAAGGAAGGCTGAGAAGAGGTTCAAGTATGAGTGCATGTGGGATACCCACCCCGAGTTGATCCCCACCGTGCAGAATGCATGGGAAACGAACGACCCTAATCTGACGGCTGCGGAGGTGAGAGCCAACTTGGCAGCACTGTCTAACAATGTAGGCCACCAGAGTAAGGCTTCCTTTGGCAGTGTGAAAGGGGAGATCAGGTGGCTTAAGAAAGAGATGGAGAAGCTAAGAAGCGATCCCCTCAGGGCAGGACCGAGCCACGCAGAGATTAAAATTAATGACTGACTGATTGAACTCTATTTGCACGAGGATCTCATGTGGCGTCAGAGATCCCAAGTTCAATAGCTGTTAAAAGGTGACCGCAACACACATTTTTTCCATCTAAGAGCTTACATGAGGAGACGCAAAAACTTAATCAAATCTTTACAGAAACAAGATGGAGAGCTTATGGAGGATCTCATGGAGATGCAGGTTCTAGCGCTGGAGTACTACAAAAATGTATACAACTCCGAGGGAGTTCAGGGCATGGAAGAGGTACTCCAGCATGTCCCCGTTAAAGTAACAACGACAATGAATGAACAATTGCTTGCCCCGTACACGAAGATGGAGGTCAGAAATGCACTTCTCCAAATGTTTCCTATGAAGGCCACGGGGCCCGATGGGTTTCCTGCACACTTCTTCCAACGTCACTGGGACACTTGTGGAGCAGCTGTCACGAGAGAAGTACTCAGCATAGTACGGGGGGAGGAGAGCCCTACGTGCATAAATGACACTTTGCTAGTGTTAATACCTAAGGTATCAAACCCTACCTTATTATCACAGTTTCGACCTAACAGCTTATGCAATGTCTTCTACAAGATAGCATGAAAAGTACCGTCAAACCGTCTGAAGGTTATACTGCCAGATATTATTTCAGAGGAGCAATCAGCGTTTGTCCCAGTAAGGCTTATTACTGACAATATAATATCTGCTTATGAGTGTTTACATTTCATGAAGAGGAACAAATCTAAGGGCAACAACCACTGTGCACTCAAACTGGAAATGATGAAGGCTTATGACAGGGTCGAGTGGAGTTACCTAGAGGCTATGATGAGGAGATAGGGCTTTTCTGCACCATGGGTTACGGTCGTCATGAGCATGGTCAAAACGGTTTCCTTTTCTATTTTATTTAACGGCAACATTTTGGAGGATTTTAACCCTTCACGAGGTATTCGACAGGGAGATCCTATCTCTCCATATCTTTTCTTGTTGGCAGCAGAGGGCCTTTTGCGCCTGTTAAAGTCTCAGAATGAATCACCCCAGCTCAGTGTCCTCAAGGTGGCACCATCGACTCCATCGGTGAACCACCTTTTATTCACGGATGATAGCCTGCTATGTTTCAAGGCAAGTGCCAATGGAGCAGAGGTGTCAAATCTATTGGATACATATTGCAGGGCCTCGGGACAGAGGACTAATGGAGATAAATCATCGATTTTCTTCAGTAAGGGGTGCCCGCAAATTGTCAGAGATGCAGTTAAAGGCTGTCTTCAAGTGCCTAATGAGTCTTTGAGTGATAGATACCTTGGAATGCCAACTGATGTAGGTCATTCAAAGATGGGAACTTTCAAACATCTGAGTGACAGGGTTTGGGATAAAGTAAAATGATGGATGGGCAAGTGTTTATCAGTGGGAGGTAAGGAGGTCCTGATAAAATCAGTAGCATAAGCTATTCCTGTATTTTCAATGTCATGCTTCAAACTACCCAGAGGACTGTGCAACCATATTAATTCTATCATCCGCAAGTTCAGGTGGGGATGCAAACAGGGAGGAAGAAAATCGGCATGGGTATCTTGGGAGGTGATTACAAGGCCTAAATACCTAGGTGAAATGGGTTTTAGGGACCTGGAACTATTTAACTTGGCACTTCTAGCACGACAGGCGTGGAGGGTGCTGAAGAATGACCCTAGTTCGTTGAGTGCAAGAATACTCAAGGCCTCATATTTTCATAACACATATTTTCTGAGTGCAGAGCTTGGGTCACGACCATCACGAATATGGAGAGCCATTCTCGAAGGGAGGGATATCCTCAAGCAAGGAATAACCCGAAGGATTGGTAATGGGCAGAGTACGAATATTTGGGAGCATATCTGATTCCCAAAGAAGCATCCCTATGCCATATTATTTCTCGAGTTCAAAACCCGCCGGAGATGGTCTCAGAGCTGCTGGAGCCCGCGACGACATCATGGAACACAACCATGATTAGAGTTGTTTTCTTGCCTACTGATGCGGAGGCGATATTGAAGATCCCGGTATGCACCTGGAACATAGATGACCTTTGGGCGTGCCAACCGAATAGGAAGGGGTGTTTTATGGTGAGCTCGGCCTCTAAGTTCATGGTAAAAACTAAGATCACAAGAGAGAATTGGCTTGAAGGGAGAAGTGGCTCATCTAGCTGTGAGAAGGAGGAAAATGACTGGACGAGTTTACGGAACCTGAGATTCCCGTCGAAGGTGCGCGTGTTTCTTTGGCGCTTGGCTCGCCACTCGCTGCCGACAACGGATGTACTAAACAAAAGAAATATGTCCACTAGGGACACGTGCCCATTGTGCGGTGTTGCAGATTCATGGTGCCATGCATTACTAGCATGCACTCATGCGAGATGCACCTAGACGTTGGCTGATGCCATTCTGGTTTCTAAGATGGCGGAAAACGAAGAACCTCAAGCTAAGAACTGGCTTTTCCAGCTGAACGAGGATCTTGATCAGAATATGTTTGCGAGGATGGTGGTAACCCTTTGGTCGATTTGGTATGCACAGAGACAAGCAATTCACGAAGGAATCTTCCAATCGCCCGGGCAAACTTCATCCTTCGTCGACCATTTTATGGTGAACTGGTTCATGCTCCTCCCCAAGCGCTGAGAAAAGAAACGGGACCGGGGAGACGGCTCAGTGTTCCTAGATAAGTGTTACCTTCGGTGGAGGGAGTCATTGAAATCAATGTTGATGGCACGTTGGCGCAAAACATAAGAGGAGGTGCGGTTTCGGCGGTGTGTCGCGATCACACCGGAACGTACCTTGGATCCTCCGCGGTGGTATACAATGGGTCAGAGACCCACCTATCCTGGAAACTTATGCATGCAGGGAAGCGTTGGCATTGGCGGAGGATCTTCTCGAGCAGAGGCTGAAGGTGGCGTCAGACTGCCTAGGAGTGGTGAATGACATAAACAAGGGGACGGGAGGAGCTCATGCTGCCATCGTACATGAAATAACAAGTCGTAGCACTAGTGCAGAACCGGGCAATAGCACCGGTTCGTAAGGCCCTTTAGTGCCGGTTCCATAACCGGCACTAAAGTGTGGGCACTAAAGGCCCCACCCCTTTAGTACCGGTTCAGCACGAACCGGTGCTAAAGGGAAACCACGTGGCACGAGCCAGCTCCAGGGGCCTGGAGCCCTTTAGTACCGGTTGGTAAGACCAACCGGTACTATAAGGTTTGGGGTTTTTTTAGTTTTATGATTTCTTTTTCATTTAATTTTGTGTTTCCATTTTAATTCTTTTTCGTTTGCTGGTATTTTACGATACTACACATTGTACACGTTATGCATATATATATATATATAGAATTTCTAGTAGAACCAATCATGCATATATATATCATCAATGTCTCACAAACCATCATATTAATTAATTCACACATACACACATGTATAGCTATATACAATTTCTCCTACATATGCATGTTGCCTTCGGAGCCAGTGGTATTAGCCTAATTGGTGCCTTCGGAGCACGATGACAATTGGAAGTGTTCATGGGGGCGGTAGCGGGTAATAGTATTCTCCCATCGGATTTATGACCTGGTCGAGCAAAAATCCCGCTATTTCCTCTTGAAGTGCTTCTACGCGCTCCGTTTCTAGGAGCTTCTCTCGCACCTCTCTGAACTGTTAAGAAGGAGATCAATATGCATGTGTATTAGTTGTGTGACTAGATATCGATAATGGTGTAAAAATTGTGAATAGTGTTTTGACAAGCGTACCCATTCCTTTCTTTGAGATCTGCTCCTTTCGGACGCCATCATGCGAATGTTCTCGCAAACGCAGAATGCACACAGATCAGTCCCCTGCGCCTGCTTCAAGGCCTTTACGAGAATGGAATTTGATCAGATAATAATTAATCAAGCATGATAATTAAAGAGATGGCAGCTAGCTAGCTAGCTAGTACTACTTAATTACTTACCTTGGGTCTTCCCCATTTAAGCTTTTTTTTCCATTTGCCTTCCGTGACGCTGATGAACCTTGCCCAAGCCCTGCCCGCCGACAAAGAAAATGAATAAAGGGGTTATTAAATAGTTCATATCATGAAATGACGAACTAAATAGGCCGAGATATATAGTTAATAATGATCGAAATTACCTGTTGACTATCCCAAACAAGATGTTATAGTCAGTTTTTTCTTTGAGTAGTGAGTCCAGTATTTCAACTGTTCCAGCGTCAACTTTAATGATACACAAGACCCAGTGAAATATGCATGCACACACATTTGCATGTCTTAATTAAGCGGGCATATGTAAACATGTAGCTAGCTAGTAGGCAAAAACAGAGAATTTGTAGTACAAGACAGTGTGACTCACTGGAAGTTGTAAGGAAGTAGTATATCTTCATTGTATTTGAGGCGCTTCAAGAACTCTAGCATGTTGTCCTCTACGGCCTTTTGATGACGTGGATTTATTTTCCATGTGTATTCATTAACGGTGTTTGGGTCAATGAACCCAATGCCAAAGCGTCCACCTTTTCTCACTTCATACATCTTCATCCTGCATATAATACCACAGAAAAGAATATAGTAAGGATAATTACAGGTAATGATTGATCAAAAGGATCACTACAGCTAGCTTGGGACTTAAATTACAGAAAGAAATCACTTACAGACAATAGCAACTGACGATAGATTTGTCGAGCGCGTCTTGATTGTATAACTGAAACAGTTCAGAATACTCAACGGACAAAGCTTTCTCATGGAAGTAATGCTCCTCCTTGACATTCACCATGAGGGACAATCGATCAGAAATCTTGGTAATGTTCATGTACGATTGATGCAATTCATACATTCTCGTTGGGAGGTTCTTGACCTTGTCTGGCTCGACCAAAGGTTGGCCCCGGACATATTTCCGTTTTATTTCATGCTCTTTAAGCACAGGCATGGGCTCGATCTCGAGGAGTTGTCCAACAGTGATGTTGAGAACTTCAGCCTGCATTATATGGTCCTTGGTTATTACCACATTGCCCACCTCGGGAACGTAAACTGTTTGCCCACAATAATATTGGGCGTGCGTACTGTCACGTGTTGTTGGCACAACAAGCGAGGGGATCGATTGCGCCACCTGTTCTCCCAGCTGGGGAATGGTTTTCCCGCATTTTGACAACTGCTTGTTGTTTGCTCGATCCCGAGCTCGCCTCCTTACATAGACGTGCTCGATTTAACTTCCTGATGTGGCGCTCATAGTCTGTGTCAACAGGCTTGGGAGCTGGTGGTTGAGCCATACGAATGAAGTGGTCAATCGTTTCCTCAGGCACTTTCTCCCTTGGCGGCGGTGGCGGTTTCGGTGCAAAATGGGCTTCCACCTCGGCCTTCGATATGGCTGCGATTTCCTCCTCGGACTTGTCATAAGGCCTCTGCAGAAGAGGCTTGAGGCTTGGACCATATTTATATCGCTTGCCTTTGCCTGTACTTCCTGTACTACCTCGACTCGTACCGCTACGCACCATAGCTGCGGGGTGTCTCTTCTGCGATTGCTGAGGCGGCGGAGACGGCTGACGGGGCTGAGTTGGACGAGGAGGAGTGGCCTGAAGCTGTGCCGGACTTGGAGGAGGAGTGGCCTGAGGTTGTGCCGGACTTGGAGGAGGAATGGACGTCTGATGCTGTGGCGGACTTGGAGGAGGAGGAGTGGCCTGACACTTTGCCGGACTTGGAGGAGGATCAGTGGCCTGACACTTTGCCGGACTTGGTGGACTTGCAGGAGCGGGAGTCTGCTGACTCGGTGGCGGACTTCGACGAGGAGTCGGCTGACGCGGTGTCGGTGGCCTTCGAAAGATGATGCAATCCTTTTTCCATAGGATGATACGATGGTTGGCCTCTCCGAGAAAGTGCTCGTCGTCACCTCTAGGAATGTCAAGCTCTAGCTCCGAATATGGGTCCACCACCTCATCAACCAAGACACGAGCATATCCCGCTGGAATCGGGTTGCAATGGAAGGTTGCCTCAGGGAGATTTTTAAAAGCAACGGCGTCCGCCACCTTCATGTATATGTTCTTCATTTTGACGTGTAGCTCGCAGCTAGTGTTCTCCGTGATGTCATCCACGGGGCATCTACCCAGCATTGCGTCGTCCGGGGCGGAACCCACGCTGCTTCTTAGCATGGATGGGGTGGTGCTATCCAATGCTGGATCATTCGCTAGCTGCTGCAGCTGCTGAGACCCCCTTTGCTGGGTAAGTGAGTCGATCTGCTCCTGCTGCCGCTGGAATTTCACTGCCAATTCCGCTTGACTTGCTTCTAGGCCTTGAAGGCGTTCATAGTCCCGCTTCCTCTGCTCCTCCTCCATCTTCCTCTTCTTCTCCTCCGCAATCTTCTTTCTCGCACGGGTTCTGTAGTCGGTGTTCCAGTCTGAAAACCCCTCATACCACGGAATAGCGCCCTTGCCTCGTGTTCTTCCCAGGTGTTCAGGATTTCCCAGGGCACGCGTAAGCTCGTCGTTCTCTCTGTTGGGCTGGAACACCCCCGATCGTGCCTCTTCTATTGCAACAAGTATCGCATCGTCTGCTCCCTTCAGACTTGCCCTCGTCGAAACATTGCCTGTCTTCGGGTCCAACTCCCCCCCATGCGCATAGAACCAAGTCCTGACCCTGGGGGGCCAGCTCTTAGTAACCGGAGTGGCACCTGCATCCTCCATCTCTTTCTCAGACTTATCCCACTTAGGCATTGCCACCGCATAGCCACCTGGCCCCAGCTTATGGAACTTATCCTTTTTTCGGCATTCTTCTTGTTTATTCTCGACCGTTCCTTAGCTAATTCCGAATCCTTGAATTTCACGAAATCGTCCCAATGAGCACGTTGGTTCTCTAGTGTTCCCTCGAATACTGGAGTCTTCCTTCCTCCCTTGACGTACTTGTTCCATTCACGATTCTTGTGGTTCTTGAATGCAACCGCCATCTTCCTAAGAGCAGCGTCCTTGACTTTCTGCACATCTGCTTCTGTGAAATGATCTGGTAGGGTGAAATGTTCCATGAGAGTATCCCAAAGCAGATCTTTTTGTCTTTTGTCGACAAAAGTAACATCTGGACGTGGAGCAGCGTCCTTTTGTCTTTTTGTCTTTTGTCTTTTGCTGGCTCTCTCCATTCTTGAAGGGAGATCGGGAGTTGGTCCTTCACAACAACTCCGCACTGACGAACGAACTTGTCCGCAATCTTCTTAGGCGCTAATGGTTCGCCACTAGGTCTGATTGCCTCGATATTGTACTTTACGCCCTCCTTCAACTTTTTGTTCGGGCCTCGTTTCGTCCTTTTGCCTGAAGATTTGCTCGATCCGGATGGCTGAAAGAACAAAGATCGATTCGTTAATATATCTTCAAGTCATTTAAAACATGTGATGATCACCAGATGCCTGCTTATATAAATATATATACCTCGCCGGTCTCTGTTGTTTCAGGATCAACATTTTCTTCGTCATCATCATAATCATAGTTCATGACTTCATCAATTCGGTCGTCGCGATCGAATATCATATCACCCTCTCCGGTGTTGTTTAGAAATTCGGAGCCGTCATAATCTTCTACTTCATTCTGATCATCATCTGGCCCGCGTATCATATCGAACATGGTCTGTTCTCCCTCTCTGTCGGTATTGTCTGCCATAGCTTTTATTTAACTAATCCAAAAGAAATATAAAACAATTTAGTATTCAAATTACATCGTCTCGAATAATAGATATAATCTCGAATACATCGTCTAGAATAATAGATATAATCTCGAATCATCGTCTCGAATAATATATAATATTGAATAGTACATCACTGGCTAGGTAGCTAATTAAAGATCGAATACTACAGAAGAATCTAGGACACTCGCGGTTCCTGCGGCGCGGGCGGTGGACACCCAAAGAGAAGGAACCCTCACAGGATCATAGCTGAAGTGAGATCCCCAAAGAAACTTCCAGGTATTGGAGAACCTGTCGCCTTCTAACGCAACCATATAGCGATGGACGTGCTCGTCCTCCTCCCTGACACGGCGACGTACCACCTCCGGCGGGGCTGGGTCCCTCCGCACCGAAACTGGCCCACGCGAACGCCACCAAACGAGATCAGGGTCGACGACGGGACCCGGGGCCAGGTTCCTCATCAAGCGGCGCGCCCCTCCAGGCAGCACCCCCTAGTGCCAGCCCGGCGGAGCCCAATCCCGGACATGGGTCAGCCGGACGTCGTCACGGACGGGTCGACGACGAGGATGCGGGCCGGGCATCGTCGAGAACAAATACTAGCTATATGCCCGCAAAAAGTAACATTTTTTTAATGATTGGATTTTGATAACTAAAATTTCTAACATTTCTATATAACACTAATTATGCTATCATTGCATATGCCAAAAATCTGTATACTATTTCATACTAATTAAGCATCTAACACTAAAAACAGAAAACACAACTTCTATACATCCATTAAAAAACTGAAAAACAACATTATATAAAAAAATTCCATACTAATTAAACACTAATTATATCCATCTAACATGCCTTCATACATATATAATAGTGAAAACATAATAATCTATATAATCTAAACTAATTAAACATACAAAATACGTATATACATGCATTAATTCATACATATGTACGTGTGTGTGTGTGTGTGTGTGTTCATGAAGCTTGTGTGTGTGTGTGTATGGGCTCGGGGAGGGGCGGTGCCCATGGTGGCCGCCGAGGGCAAGGGAGAGGGGTTAGAGGGGGAGAGCTCACAGCGGGGCGACGACGACGGCGAGGCGACGACCGGGGGCGGTGATGGGCCGGCGGGGCGTGACGCGGGGGTGGCGACGCGGGGACGGCGCGACGGGGATGGGCCCGGGGCAGCGACGGAGACAAGGGCGGCGACGGGGAAGGGGGCGGCGACGGGGGCGGCGACGGCGACAGGGGCGGCGACGGGGGCGGCGACGGGGGCGGCGACGGCGACGGGGGCGGCGACGGCGACGGCGTCGATCGAATGGGGAAACAGAGGAAGAAATGAAATTTTGGCAACTGTTGTATATATAGGAGAGGCCTTTAGTACCGGTTGGAGCCACCAACCGGTACTAAAGGCCAACTTTGGCCAACCGGTACTAAAGGCCAACTTTGGCCAGGCGAAGAGGCGGGAAGACGAGGCCTTTAGTACCGGTTGGTGGCTCCAACCGGTACTAAAGGGTGGTTGTCCCTTTAGTACCGGTTGGAGCCACCACCCGGTACTAAAGGCCTCGCGCTGCCACCCCAAAGTTTAGTCCTACCTCGTCGGGCGAAGGGCAGCCGCACTGGTTTATAAACCCAGCCGCGGCTACCACTTCGAACTCCTCTATATAGCAGGCTTGTGGGCCTAAACTCTACGCGCTGCCCTGTGAGTCTGCTGGGCCTTTAAGGCCTGTAATTACACACCTGTGGCCTATCAGGCCCACAGGGCAGCGCCCCAATTTTTTATAGTTTTTTTCTTTTCTGCTTTATTTTCTTCTATTTATTTTTGCGTAGTTTTTTGTATAGTTTTTTCTTTTCTGTTATATTTATTTTCTTCTATTTATTTGTGAGTAGTTTTTCATCTAGTTTGCCAAAATTCAACATTTTCAGAGTTCATTTTGTAGTGAATTTTCAATTCCACGGTCATTTTGTAAACGATTAAAAAATAGCAAATATAATTTTTTTCTTTTCTGCTTTATTTTTTCTTCTTTTTATTTTTTTGCTTTATTTATTTTTGTGTTGTTTTTTTGTGTATTTAGAGTTTCTTTGTTAATATTTTTGCTTTAGGTACAAAAAATTACAAACTTTCTGTTAGTGCCCGTAGTTTTCAAATTTGAATAGTTTAAATTTTGAATTATTTGAAATTAGTGTGAATCACTAGTTTGTGAATAACTTAACTTTAAAAATCAGTAAAGGCATGAAAGAATTTGTTTGCACATAAAATTTCTTCGCGTTTCAAATGCCAAAACACATAACTACCCTAACTATTACAGAGATTTCCCTCTGAGTGTGAAACACAGAAGAAAGTGATGATAGTGAAGCCGATCACATCTCAGATCTTTGGGTGTGAAACTTTTTCTTCGCGTGTGTCCCTTTGCGCCGTAACCATGGAAAATCTTCATTAACGGGATGCTCGGGTCAATATTCACTGTGAATGGAGCAATTTCATCAAACTTTTCATAATCTTCTGACTTGTCTGTCTTGTCATCCACTCCCATGATGTTTCTCTTCCCAGAAAGAACTATGTGCCGCTTTGGCTCATCGTACGATGCATTCACTTCCTTATCTTTTCTTTTTCTTGGCTTAGTAGACATGTCCTTCACATAGAAAACCTGTGCCACATCATTGGCTAGGACGAATGGTTCGTCTGCATACACAAGATTGTTGAGATCCACTGTTGTCATTCTGTACTGCGGGTCTTCCTTTACCCCGCCTCGTGTCATATTGACCCATTTGCACCGAAACAAAGGGACCTTTAAACCACGTCGATAGTCAAGTTCCCATATGTCCTGTATATAACCATAATATGTTTCCTTTCCCATCTTGGTTTCTGCATCAAAGCGGACACCACTGTTTTGGTTGGTGCTCTTTTTATCTTGGGCGATCGTGTAAAATGTATTACCATTTATCTCGTACCCTTTGAAAGTCATTATATTCGAAGATGGTAACTGGGACAGCAAGTACAAGTCATCTTCAATAGAGGTGTCATGCATGGTACGTGTCTGCAACCAGCTGGCGAAACTCCTGGTTTGTTCACGTGTAATCCAGTCATCAGACCGCTCCGGGTGTTTGGAGCGTAGCAAATTCTTGTGTTCATCCATATACGGAGCCACCAAGGCGGAATTCTGTAGAACTATGTAGTGTGCTTCAGTGAGAGAATGTCCGTCCATACATATTATTTGTTCCCCTCCTAGCGTGCCTTTTCCATCCAGTCTGCCCTTATGCCGCGATTCAAGAACACCAATCGGTTTAAGGTCAGGAATAAAGTCAATACAAAACTCAATGACCTCCTCATTTTGATGGCCCTTGGAGATGCTTCCTTCTGGCCTAGCACGGTTATGAACATATTTCTTTAAAACTCCCATGAACCTCTCAAAGGGGAACATATTGTGTAGAAATACAGGACCCAAAACGTTAATCTCTTCACATAGGTGAACTAGGACGTGCGTCATGATGTTAAAGAAGGATGGTGAAAACACCAACTCGAAACTGACAAGACATTGCACCAAATCATTCTGTAACCTTGGTATGATTTCTGGATCGATTACCTTCTGAGAGATTGCATTGAGAAATGCACATAGCTTCACAATGGCTAATCGAACGTTTTCCGGTAGAAGCCCCCTCAATGCAACCGGAAGCAGTTGCGTCATAATCACGTGGCAGTCATGAGATTTTAGGTTCTGGAACTTTTTCTCTGTCATGTTTATTATTCCCTTTATATTCCACGAGAAGCCAGACGGTACCTTAATACTGAGCAGGCATTCAAAGAAGATTTCCTTCTCTTCTTTGGTAAGAGCGTAGCTTGCATGAACCTGATGTATGCCGTCTTCTCCGTGCATACGTTGCCGGTCCTCCCGTGCCTCAGGTGTATCTTTTGTCTTCCCATACACGCCCAAGAAACCAAGCAGGGTCACGCAAAGATTCTTCGTCACGTGCATCACATCGATTGCGGAGCGGACCTCTAGGTCTTTCCAATATGGCAGGTCCCAAAATATAGATTTCTTCTTCCACATGGGTGCGCGTCCGTCAGCGTCCTTCAGAACAGGTTGTCCGCCAGGACCCTTTCCAAATATCACCTTCAAATCCTTGACCATATCATGTACATCAGCACGAGTACGGTGGCGAGGCTTCGTCCGGTGATCCGCCTCACCTTTGAAATGCGTGCCTTTCTTTCTTATGGGATGACTGCTCGGAAGAAATCGACGATGTCCCAGGTACACATTCTTCTTACAACTATTCAAATATATACTGTCGGTATCATCCAAACAGTGCGTGCATCCGC
Organism: Triticum aestivum; assembly: GCF_018294505.1. NCBI lineage: Eukaryota > Viridiplantae > Streptophyta > Magnoliopsida > Poales > Poaceae > Triticum > Triticum aestivum. Next base: position 450,098,871 of record NC_057807.1, on the reverse strand, counting down.
GGTATCCCTTGTTTGGCTGTCCTGAAAGGTTACTGAGAGCAGGTCAATCATTGATGGTCACGAACAGCAACGCCTTTAGGTCAAATTCTTCCCCCATGTGCTCATCCCACGCATGTACACCTGTTCCATTCCACAGTTGTAAGAGTTCTTCAACTAATGGCCTTAGGTACACATCAATGTCGTTGCCGGGTTGCTTAGGGCCTTGGATGAGCACTGGCATCATAATGAACTTCCGCTTCATGCACAACCAAGGAGGAAGGTTATACAAACATAGAGTCACAGGCCAGGTGCTATGGTTGCTGCTCTGCTCCCCAAAAGGATTAATGCCATCTGCGCTTAGACCAAACCATACGCTCCTTGCGTCATCTGCAAACTCCTTACCGTACTTTCTTTCGATTTTTCTCCACTGCGACCCGTTAGCGGGTACTCTCAACTTTCCGTCTTTCTTACGGTATTCTCTGTGCCATCGCATTGCCTTGGCATGCTCTTTGTTTTGGAACAAACGTTTCAACCATGGTATTATAGGAGAATACCACATCATCTTGGCAGGAATCTTCTTCCTGCGGCGCTCGCCCTCGACATCACCAGGGTCATCGCGGCTGATCTTATAGCGCAATGCACCACATACCGGGCAAGCGTTCAAATCCTCGTACTCACCGCGGTAGAGGATGCAATCATTAGGGCATGCATGTATCTTCTGCACCTCTAACCCTAGAGGGCAGACAACCTTCTTTGCTTCGTATGTACTCTCGGGCAATTCGTTGTCCTTTAGAAGCATATCCTTTATCATTACCAGCAACTTTTCAAATCCCTTGTCAGATACACCATTCTCTGCCTTCCATTGCAGCAATTCCAGTGTGGTGCCCAGCTTTTTCTTGTCACCTACGCAATTCGGGTACAACAATTTTTTGTGATCCTCTAACATGCGCTGCAACTTCTTCTTCTCCAAATCACTTGTGCAGTTTCTCTTTGCATCGGCAATGGCCCGACCTAGATCATCAACGGGCTCATCTGATGCCTCTTCTTCAGATTCTTCCCGCATTGCCGGCTCAGCTTCTTCCCGCATTACCGGCTCATCTTCCCCCATTGTTGTATCATCGTATTCAGGGAACCCATGGCCAGGATAGCTGTCGTCGTCCTCTTCTTCTTCATTGTCTTCCATCATAACCCCTCTTTCTCCGTGCTTGGTCCAAACATTATAGTGGGGCACCGGACTCAAACAGGTGGACGTGAATGGTTCTTGACATAGAGTAATTGCGACCATTCTTACAGCCAGCACATGGACAAGGCATAAAACCATCCACCCGCTTGTTTGCCTCAGCCGCAAGCAGAAAAGTATGCACGCCATCAACGAACTGGGGAGAGCATCGGTCATCGTACATCCATTGCCGGCTCATCTTCATTACACAACACCGAATAGACCAAATTAATACAAGTTCATACATAAAGTTCATACAACACTTAAATACAACAAACAAATAACTCTCTAGCTAAAGCATTTAAATGCAACAACAAATGCGATCAAGATCGCAACTAAGGTAACAATTGATCCAACAGCATAATGATACCAAGCCTCACTATCGATGGCATATTTTCTAATCTTTCTAATCTTCAAGCGCATTTTCTCCATCTTGATCTTCTGATCATCGACGACATCGGTAACATGCAACTCCAATTCCATCTTCTCCCCCTCAATTCTTTTCAATTTTTCTTTCAAGTACTTGTTCTCTCTTTCAACTAAATTTAACCTCTCGACAATAGGGTCGGTTGGAATTTCCGGTTCACATAGCTCCTAGATAAAAATATCTATGTCAACTTGATGGGCATAATTTGTCATAAACACGACAAATAGTTTTAAAAGAGAATATACCACATCCGAATCATAACAAGGACGAGGGCCGACGGGGACGGATATCAAAACCATGGCACTATGTATAAAAAACAACGTACGGGTAAGATAATTATTATACGAGTAACTATATATCCAAATCACACAAACATCAATTTTTTATATAAAATTTCATGAACAAGAGGCTCACCACAAGGTGGTGCCGGCGACGGGACGGTGCGGGAGATCGACGGTGGTTATGGCGGAGATTTAGAAGGCACTAAGTAAACCACACCTACATATGCAAACTAAGTGTTATTTTGACCTCAAATTGCATATAAATCAAATACTACCACATATAATTCCTCCCAAATTACTAAAACCCACAATTAATCACTATATAAACCAATGCAAGAGCTAATCTAGCAATGAGAGATGAAAGGACAAAGTTGCTAACCTTGGTGATCATTTGAATGGATGGGGGCCTGCAAATCTTGACAAATTTGGGGCAAATTTTGTGATGAACTCGAGAGGAAGAAGGGAAGAACAGAGGAGAGCGAGAGGGGAAAGGGGGAAGAACAGAGTGCGGGTGGACGAAGGGTTTATATAGGACGACCTTTACTACCGGTTCGTGCCACGAACCGGTACTAAAGGTGCTGGAAGGGCCCCACTCTGACAACATCATGCCACCACTTTCTTTAGTACCGGTTCGTGGCACGAACCGGTGCTAAAGGTTCGCCATAAACCGGTACTAAAAAGCTCCTCCCGCCTAGCCGTTGGAACCGGCACTAATGGACACATTAATGCCGGTTCTGTTACAAACCGGGACTAATGTGTCTCACATTTGACCCTTTTACTACTAGTGTAGTAATAGTTTTGCTTTTTGTTCTTTTGTTCATGAGCCTAGGAATCATAGTTTATAGGCTCGCAACCTCGCCAAGTTTGCATGTAATCTAAATGTAGGTAGACACGTTTGGCTGGGTAATCCTCAGGACCCCGCGCGTGTACCTATGAACATTCTTGAGCAATAAAGTGACAACATCGTTGCTCTAGTTCAATTGCAGCCTCTTTACCGAAGTCTTTGGAGTATTTCTTCGAGCAAAGATTAACGCCGTGAAGAAGGTGTTTTTAATAGATTTCATTATAATTCTTAGTCATAGAAGCTACTTTCTATTTTCTTGTTTTTTTTTTCAAATCAGTGTATCTATAATTGTGATGAGTATGAATAAACTTACAAGTGTTCCTAAAAAAATGCTCTCTCTGAATTTCATTTTATAGTTCTACTGTACGTGTTTTTAGGTTTTAGATGGTTTTTCCTAAATTTCAAAGAAAAAAAATGTCTTTTTATTTATTTTTCAGGAAGAAGTGCTTTTGTACGAGAAGCACATTTGTGCTTCTTGAAAAATGATAAAAGCACCGCACGTGCTTCCATGAGAAGCACAATTGCATTTTCAAAGAAGACCGTGCTTTCTTCGAAAAAGGAAGAAATATATCGTGCGCTTCCCCTAAAAGCACCGCAACATGCTTATGAGGGTTTTTGTTTTTTCTCGGTGCTTTTTTTTTTGAAAAAAAGGTTACAGTTTTTTTGTTTTATTTTTTATTTCTGTTTTTTTATGAAAAAAGGTTCATCGAAACCTATCAATATGTGATCTAGTTCCAAAGATATCAATATGAGAAATCAAAAGGTGTAGTGGTTTAGACAAATGTTCCAGAGATTAAAGGATTTAAAAAAATGAATTTATGAAAATAAAGGAAACTCTCAGGTTGCGACAAGTGACACACACAAAGTGTGCCCACTTGTCAGCACCAGGGATGATGAAAAGTGACCTTTGAAATGGGTAACTTTTAACTAGTGATCTCGCTAGTTTGATGTGCAATTCCTATTGCGTGTGTGCGTAGTAGGTCGAAATTCCCGCTTTACCGCACGTTGTCATAAAGTGTCACTTTTTTTCGGAAAAAACTTTTAATCTATTCATCTTCAATCATGGTAGTTTAACGAACACTAAAAATAATAAAAATTAGATCCAGATCTGTAGACCACCTAGCGACGACTACAAAAATTACATCCATGGTAGTTTAACAATCACTGTTTTTGCGTCATCGCCCCTCCCTCACCGGAGCCGGGCAAGCCTTGTTGTAGTAGACAGTCGGGAAGTCGTAAAGTGTCACTAAAACGCACAACTTTTAGTTGTACGCAAAGCTTTCTCATTCCAATTTTAGGAACCTTCTAATAGATTTCACTCTCGTTTTACTGATTTTTGGAGCCTTCTAGAACGTTCCTGAATCAGTTCTTTTATAGGATTCTTGGTTTTTTTTCTTTTTTCTTTTTTCATTTCATTTCCTTTTATTTTTTCACATATTAATAATTTTCAAAAAGGTTAAATCTTCAAAAAATGTTCCCTTCTTTCAAAAAAATTTCACGAATTTAAGTTTATTCTCGTTTTCATAAAATTTTCAGAATTTCGAAAAAAGTTCACTTTTTCAAAAAAAAACAAATCATGTTTTTTTTCAAAATTTCAGAAAATTATTGAGAATTTCAAAGTTGTTCACAATTTCAAGAAAACGCTGACAAATTTCAATAACTATTCTCTTTTTCATAAATGTTCAGAATAAAAAAATCAAAATGAAAAACAATTTTCAAGAAATGTTTGATCAACGTCTACTGTTAGTTCATAAAGATTCACGCTGCCCAATAATCACGAATGTCCGTCTACAACAAGAGCTCGTGAGTGCGATCCAATTCGGGTGCACTGCCTTTTTAGGATTTTTATACAACACTGTTCACACTACAATGAATTTGCTTGTGTGACTGCCAATGGGTCGGCCAGTCGGGATTTCCTTTACGCACAACAGTTGTTCGACGCAGCGAATGTCCGGCAATTTTTTTAGGGTGAATGTCCAATACGTGCTCCCTAGTATATACTCCCTCCGTTCCTAAATATAAGTCTTTGTAGAGATTTCACTAGATGAACTACATACGAAGCAAAATAAGTGAATGTAAACTCTAAATGCATCTATATACATCCATATGTGGTCCATAGTATAATCTCTATAAAGACTTATATTTAGGAACGGAGGGAGTAGCTCGGTAGCAACCTACCACTTACCCTCGTACATGACGCTGAGCAAAGTTGTGCCGGCCCATATATAGAACCATTTCCGATATATTTTTCATGTATTTTATTTTCCTTTCCCTTTTTATTTTCTAGTTTAAAATTTCTATATATTTTATAAATTCATGAAAAAAAATCCAATTCCATGAAAACTTTTGATTTCCAGAACCATTTTTCAATTCCATGTCATTTTTCTAAAATTCCTTGAATTGTTTATGGAATCATGAACATCCTTTGAAAGCATGCACATTTTTTAATTCATGACCTTTTTTTTCAAATTAACGATCATTTTTTCATTTTGCAAATACTTTTTACTTCACAAAGAAAATTGGAATTCATGAACATTTTTGGAAAATTATGAATATATAGTTTGGAATTCTTGAATACTTTTTGTACATTTACAGAATTCATGAATAATTCTTTTATTTCATGAACATTTTTTGAATCCAGGTCCTTTGAATAGACAATTTTTTTAAATCATGAATATTTTTGAATCAATACACATTTTTTTTATTTCTGGATCACTTTTTTGAACCAACAAATTATTCTTTATTTTTGAAAATATTTAAATTTAAAGTAGTTTTTAATTACTGAACTTTTTTTGAGTTTTGATGATATTCTTATGAGAAACTTGATGAACACAAATGCTGGAGAATATGTCAAGTACAACCTGCTATTATTAATGGATAGGCCTAGATAGTTTTATCACGTGTATGGTGGGTGCATGGGAGATGGGCCAATCCCTATATGACACTGCAGGCGTCAATCTGATGGCACGACGCCGACGCACGACGTAAAAAGTTGATGTTTTCTTTGTTGTGCTGCTCCTCTGGTTTTGAGGGTTTTATGTTGATGTTTTTTCTTTTATTTTCCTGCTGTTTTCTTCACGGCGATGCTTCAAAGTTTTTGATGGTATTCTGTTGTGTTTTTTTTCAGCTGTTCCTGTTCGTTTGTTTTGTAATGCTGCTAGTAGCTTTTTAGGTTTCTGTTGTAATTTTCATTTCGTTTTTTTATTTTATTATTTTGGTTTTTTAGTTTTTCCTTTTAGTTCTCCCTTTTATATTTTTTATAAAAACACACTATGATAATTTTTAGACATTTTGAACATTATGTAATATATGCCAAACATATTTTAATAAACACTGATTTTTTATTAAACATGGCAAACATTAATCTAATACATGGTTTTCAATTTTATTTAAATTAGATTTTTTAATACAATACGAGTATTGTTTTTAACATGGTAATCAAAATTTTAGTACAGATAACAAATATTAAAAATATAATGAAGAATTTTAAATTGCTTAATACATGGTGAAAATTTATATTAATATAGAATGAAGATTTTTTTGTTTAAAGACGGATTATAAAACCCAAGGAAAGAAAACAATTTTTTTAACCGATTGGAAAAACCATGGCAAGAAAAAGGAAAAAAGATCACTAGCACATAAATGTACCTGCGCTTGAGCGAGGGGGGGAGAACCTCCTAGCGCAATGGCGAGTGCGTTCTGTTTCCACTCAAGCCACCTGGGTTCGAATCTCCCCACCTTACCTAACAACGAAAGCTAAGGGAGGGAACTTCCCCCCTTGGTCACGTTTTTTTGAAAACAATAGCGAGGCTGGCGTTGGGTAGTCACAATGACCTGAACGGAGCCTGCGGCCCATTATTGATGAATAGTGCCTCACAGCTCTATCCCTCATGCATGATGCGGAGCGTCATGTAGGTGGTGTCGTAGCTGATAATGCATTTTGGAGCCCCGTCTCCACTCAACTCTTTATTTTTGTTTGGCGGAAACCTGATTTTATATACCTTAAAATTTTCTAAAAAAGTGTACATATACATATAAATGTAGTGTGTGCATATAAATTTTCAGCAATGTATATTTTCAATGTGGTGTACAGAAAAATGACAAATACGTCTATAAAAGTGGGCCTTCCTTTCTATTGTTGTTGGGCCAGGATTTTCTCATTTTTGCGCGGGCTACAAACCAACGTATTTTTTTATGAAATTGTACACCCCCCCCCCCCCCCCCCCGCCCCCCTGAATTGTTATTTTTATGAAATTTTAGATACATGTAAAAGTTGATGTGCCAGTGTCAGTGTGCCCAACTGCCCACTGGCCATTACAATATTCCTTCAGTAATGGGAAGCACGTCTCGCCGTGGTAGCCCATCATCGGCTTCCTCGTAAGGTTAGCCGGGCGAGTACTTTGACCGGTGGTGGCGCTGCCGTGTGCCGTCTGGCACGGCGACGACGTAGATGCGATCAGAAGGTATGCGGTGGTCCAGCGAAGAAGTAGTACTGCCACCAGTCCTGCTGCAATTAGTTAACACTTCACGCTGGCCGGGAGCAGACGAGCAGCAATGCCTGCATGCAAGTTAGTCTTCCGCGTTCGCTCCGTCAGCTTTTCTCTTCCCGATCCCTCATCCCCGGCTGGCCCCGGCCTGCTGTTCTTTCACAGTTCACTTGGTCTCCACATTTACGGCCATCCCACACCGACTGGAGCCCCAGCGATGTCGACCATCGATCGATCAGCGGCCTTCCAGGGACAGAGCGTTATGGCATTTACGCCTCTGCTCCATCGTTGGATCCCGGCCGGAGGCATGGGTGTGATAACTGCATTCAATTTATGCCGATCTGCCTGCCTAGCCTAGCTTCGGCCCCATGCTAATCGTAATCGAGAGCGAGATTGCACGCATGGAGAGCCGAAGATTCCACACAAGTTCTTTATTTTACCTTTTTTTCCCCTTTGCCAGAGTTAGAAGACGAAGCGTGCTGGACCGCCTAGCCGGAGAGGAACAGACGAAGAGAGCACTCGGGCCTCCCGTGAGGCCGTGGCCGGGCTGACGGCTGACCGGGAGGTGCCCAAGACGGCACGCACCGTGGCGGAGCGCGTACGTTTTGCCATAGCTATACTCATCATTGTGATACGTGGGTTCCTACGTACGTGCTGCACAGGATACAGCTAGCCTACCTAGCCTAGCCGGCCTACGACTGTATCATACAGTACAACTTGGAGCGCTAGTATAGTGGAGCAGGTCTAGGTACGTCACCATTTTGACGTGACACTGCATGCCATGCATGCATCAGATCAGTAGGTCTAACTGGATCTAAGCATATTTACCCTCGTCGGCGAAGCTCAAATATGGCGACCATGCATGCATGGAGGCCATTGAAAGACAGTTTACGTTTCTGAGGCCGTGAGGTGGTGAGGCCATTGAGGTTTGGTTCGCCTTCAACACCTCGCACCTGAGGCTGCGGCCATTGCTGGATGTTCCACGCATCCATCCATTCATGGACGGTGGAAGAAGCTCGCCGTCTCTCAAACAAGCAACTTGTTCATCTTGTGGCATGTTATCTGTGGAAGGAGAGGAGCCGCGGGATATTTAATGATCAGATTCTCGCAAATGATGCTGTGGTGCTGACCTTGATTAGAGATGATCTGCTGACTATCGGTCAGGCATTCAGTGAGTAGTAGTTCGTATTTGTACATGCCATTTTCTCTTCCTTCTTATAACTATACTTAGTCAATAATTTTTTTTCTAGAGTACTTTTTTTTCTCTCTATGAAGTTCATACACTAGTAGAAAAGGGGGCAATGGTCCAGGCCGGGTCAGCCCATTAGTCCCGGTTCAATCCAGAACCGGGACCAATGGGGGCATTGGACCCGGTTCTGAGCCCCGGGGGCCGGCCGAGCCACGTGGGCCATTGGTCCCGGTTCGGCTGGACCTATTGGTTCCGGTTGGTGGAACGAACTGGGACCAATGCGCCTCGCTCCTGGCCCACCACCAGTGGTCCCGGTTGGTGGAGTGAACCGGGACCAAAGGCTGCCCTTTAGTCCCGGTTCGTGGCACGAACCGGGACCAATTAGTTGCCTATATCTACCTCTCGCCCGCGAGCAGAGCACTTCCAGTGCTCTGTTTTTCGTGGCCGGCGAGGGGAGAGCTTTGTGGTGCTCTAGCTCACCTCCTATGCACACGAGTTGTTCGATGGAATGCCCGAGCCACACTACTTAAGCTTTCTCCTCTCCAAGCTCGACCTCCAAGCTCCATTTTCCTCAATATTTGTCTAGGTTTAGCGGTCCGTCACGTCCCGTCCCCGTCTTCACCGCCGTCGATCGCCCGCGCCGATCTCGTCGCCGGCACCACCGTGGTGAGCCTCTTGTTCTTATCTTCTTTCTGAAAGGAAAAAAATCTTACTTGTATATTTATATAGATACTTGTATAATTTTCTTACTTTTATTATTGCATCTTATATAGTGCGATGGTTTTGGTATCCGCCCCCGTCGGCCCTCGTCCTGTCTATGATTCAGATGTGGTATATATTATCTTTTCATAACTATTGGTTCATTTATTGTTTATGACAATTATGCCGACCAACGTGACATAGATTTTATTTATCTAGGAGGTTGTTGAACCGGAAATTCCAACCGACCCTATTGTCGAGAGGTTAAATTTAGTTGAAGAAGAAAACAATTTGTTGAAGGAAAAAATTAGAAAAATTGAGGAGGAGAAGATGATATTGGAGTTGCATGTTGCGGATGTCGTCGATGATCACAAGATCAAGATGGATGCAATGCGCTTGAAGATTAGAAAGATTAGAAAATATGCCATTCATACCGAGGCTTGGTATCATTATGCCGTTGGATCAGTTGTTACATTGGTTGCGATTATGATCGCATTTGTTTTCGCATTGAAATGTTTTACATAGTTTCAGTGTATGGTTTAATTAATTTAGATGCTCTGCAGAGCTTTATGTTGTTAGATGAGAACTATGTATGTACTTTGGTTTTAATGTGATGATGAACTTCTATTAATTTGGTCACTTAATTATCTATTCATGATGTTCTGTAATGATTTTTGACACACTTAATTATATATAATGCACGCAGATGAACCGGCAATGGATGTACGGTTCAAGACACACCTCCGAGTACATTAAGGGCGTGCATGATTTTCTCGAAGTGGCTGAGGCAAACAAGCAGAATGGTTTTATGTGTTGTCCATGCCCTATATGTGGGAATACGAAGTCTTACTCTGACCGGAAAATCCTCCACACCCACCTGCTTTACAAGGGTTTCATGCCACACTATAATGTTTGGACGAGGCACGGAGAAATAGGGGTTATGATGGAAGACGGCGAAGAAGAAGAGTACGATGACAACTATGTGCCCCCTGAATACGGTGATGCTACTGAAGATCAAGAGGAACCAGACGATGTGCACGATGATGCTGCAACGGGCGAAGCTGCTGAAGATCAAGAGGAACCAGACGATGTGCCCGATGATGATGATCTCCGCCGGGTCATTGTCGATGCAAGGACGCAATGCGAAAGTCAAAAGGAGAAGCTGAAGTTCGATCGCATGTTAGAGGACCACAAAAAAGGGTTGTACCCCAATTGCGAAGATGGCAACACAAAGCTCGGTACCGTACTGGAATTGCTGCAGTGGAAGGCAGAGAATGCTGTGCCTGACAAAGGATTTGAGAAGCTACTGAAAATATTGAAGAAGAAGCTTCCAAAGGATAACGAATTGCCCGACAGTACATACGCAACAAAGAAGGTCGTATGCCCTCTAGGATTGGAGGTGCAGAAGATACATGCATGCCCTAATGACTGCATCCTCTTCCGCGGTGCGTACAAGGATCTGAACGCATGCCCGGTATGCGGTGCATTACGGTATAAGATCAGACGAGATGACCCTGGTGATGTTGACGGCGAGCCCCCAGGAAGAGGGTTCCTGCGAAGGTGATGTGGTATGCTCCTATAATACCACGGTTGAAACGTCTGTTCAGAAACAGAGAGCATGCCAAGTTGATGCGATGGCACAGTGAGGACCGTAAGAAAGACGGGAAGTTGAGAGCACCCGCTGACGGGTCGCAGTGGAGAAAAATCGAGAGAAAGTACTGGGATGAGTTTGCAAGTGAGCCAAGGAACGTATGGTTTGCTTTAAGCGCGGATGGCATTAATCCTTTCGGGGAGCAGAGCAGCAATCACAGCACCTGGCCCGTGACTCTATGTATGTATAACCTTCCTCCTTGGATGTGCATGAAGCGGAAGTTCATTATGATGCCAGTTCTCATCCAAGGCCCTAAGCAACCCGGCAACGACATTGATGTGTACCTAAGGCCATTAGTTGAAGAACTTTTACAGCTGTGGAATGGAAACGGTGTACGTACGTGGGATGAGCACAAACAGGAGGAATTTAACCTAAAGGCGTTGCTGTTCGTGACCATCAACGATTGGCCCGCTCTCAGTAACCTTTCAGGACAGACAAACAAGGGATACCACGCATGCACGCACTGTTTACTTGACACCGATAGTATATACCTGGCAAGCTGCAGGAAGAATGTGTACCTGGGCCATCGTCGATTTCTTCCGACCAACCATCAATGTCGAAAGAAAGGCAAGCATTTCAAAGGCGAGGCAGATCACCGGAAGAAGCCCGCCATGCGTACCGGTGATCACGTACTTGCTATGGTCAATGATTTACACGTAATCTTTGGAAAGGGTCCCGGCGCACTAGCTGTTCCGAGTGACGCTGGGGGACACGCACCCATGTGGAAGAAGAAATCTATATTTTGGGACCTACCCTACTGGAAAGACCTAGAGGTCCGCTCTTCGATCGACGTGATGCACGTGACGAAGAACCTTTGCGTGAATCTGCTAGGCTTCTTGGGCGTGTATGGGAAGACAAAAGATACAGCTGAGGCACGGGAGGACCTACAACGTTTGCACGAAAAAGACGGCATGCCTCCAAAGCAGTATGAAGGTCCTGCCAGCTATGCTCTTACCAAAGAAGAGAAGGAAATCTTCTTTGAATGCCTGCTTAGTATGAAGGTCCCGACTGGCTTCTCGTCTAATATAAAAGGAATAATAAATATGGCAGAGAAAAAGTTTCAGAACCTAAAGTCTCATGACTGCCACGTGATTATGACGCAACTGCTTCCGGTTGCATTGAGGGGGCTTCTACCGGAAAACGTCCGATTAGCCATTGTGAAGCTATGTGCATTCCTCAATGCAATCTCTCAGAAGGTGATCGATCCAGAAATCATACCAAGGCTAAGGAGTGATGTGGTGCAATGTCTTGTCAGTTTCGAGCTGGTGTTCCCACCATCCTTCTTCAATATCATGACGCACGTCCTAGTTCATCTAGTTGACGAGATTGTCATTCTGGGCCCCGTATTTCTACACAATATGTACCCCTTTGAGAGGTTCATGGGAGTCCTAAAGAAATATGTCCGTAACCGCGCTAGGCCAGAAGGAAGCATCTCCATGGGCCATCAAACAGAGGATGTCATCGGGTTTTGTGTTGACTTCATTCCTGGCCTTAAGAAGATAGGTCTCCCTAAATCGCGGTATGAGGGGAGACTGACTGGAAAAGGCACGCTTGGAAGGGACTCAATAATATGCAGGGACGGATATTCTTGGTCTCAAGCACACTACACAGTTCTACAGAACTCTACCTTGGTGACCTCGTATGTCGATGAACACAAGAACAGTCTGCGCTCCAAACACCCGGAGCAGTGCGACGACTGGATTACATGTGAACACATCAGGACTTTCAGCAGTTGGTTGGAAGCACGTATCAGAGGTGACAACACTGTTTGTGATGAGCTGTACTTGTTGTCCAGGGGACCATCTTTGACTGTATTGATTTGGAAAGGATACGAGATAAACGGGAATACATTTTACACGATTGACCAAGATCAAAAGAGCACCAACCAAAACAGCGGTGTCCGCTTTGATGCAACAACCGAGAGGGGAAAGGACACATATTATGGTTACATAGTGGACATATGGGAACTTGACTACGGACATGATTTTAAGGTCCCTTTGTTTAAGTGCAAATGGGTCAATCTGTCAGGAGGCGGGGTACAGGTAGACCCACAGTACGGAATGACAACAGTGGATCTGAAAAATCTTGGGTACACTGACGAACCGTTCGTCCTAGCCAATGATGTGGCACAGGTTATCTATGTGAAGGACATGTCTACCAGACCGAGAAAGAGAAAAGATAAGGAAGCGAATACATCATACGATGAGCCAAAGCGCCACATAGTTCTTTCAGGAAAAAGGGACATCGTGGGAGTGGAGGACAAGACAGACATGTCTGAAGATTATGAAAAGTTTCATGAAATTCCTCCCTTCAAAGTCAAGGCTGACCCCAGCATCCTGATAAACGATGAAGATTATCCATGGTTACGGCGCAATAAGCAAATGACACAAGCGAAGAAAAAGTGAAGACTTTCTCCCGCAACTATTATGATGATACCATGCCAACTTTGTAACTGACGAGTATGATACCATTGTCCGTTTTGTACATGCACATGCTATGTGGGTCAATTTATGATACCATGCCAACTTTCAACTTTTTCAGAGTTCATTTGAAATGCTTTAATGTCTTATGGTTCGGCCCTCGTAATAATTAAAAATAGCAACAATAAGTATTTTGTTGTAAGTAGAAACAAAATAAAATAAATAAAGCAAGAAAGAAAACAAAAAACAAAAAAAGTGTTTTCAAATTTGAAAACTAATGGCACTAACAGAAAGTTTATAATTTTCCTAAAACTAAAAGCAAAAACAATTAAAAAATAAAGCAAAAAACAAAAGAAAATAAATAATGCAGAAAACAAAACAAAAAACAACAATAAGTATTTTGTTGTAAGTAGAAACAAAATAAAATAAATAAAGCAAGAAAGAAAACAAAAAACAAAAAAGTGTTTTCAAATTTGAAAACTAATGGCACTAACAGAAAGTTTATAATTTTCCTAAAACTAAAAGCAAAAACAATTAAAAAATAAAGCAAAAAACAAAAGAAAATAAATAATGCAGAAAACAAAACAAAAAACTGGAAAAAAATAAATATAGCAACAATAAGTAAAGAAAACAAAAAAAAAAAATGCCTCCTACTGGGCCCCCACGGCCTGAATACGACATGAAACCCTGCTATGGGCCAGGATTCAGGCCCGCAGTAGGCCCAGAAGGCCCATCAGGCAAAGCAATAGCAAGTAGGCCCGAAAGCCTGCGGTGGAGAGAAGCTCGAGAGGGGTGCGGCAGTGGGGCTTATAAACCACTGTGCGCCCCTCTCAACTAGCGAGGTGGGACTAAACTTTGGCCCCGAGGCGGGCAGCACAGAGGCCTTTGGTCCCGGTTGGTGGCACCAACCGGGACTAAAGGGGGAGGCATTAGTCCCGGTTGGTGCCACCAACCGGTACCAAAGGCCGCCGGTTCCCGCCCTTTGGGCTGCCGAAAAAGAGGCCTTTGGTCCCGGTTGGTGGCACCAACCGGGACTAAAGGGTGCATTAGTCCCAGTTGGTGCCACCAACCAGGACTAAAGGCTTTGCTATATAAGCAAACACTTAGCAGTTTTGCAGAGTTCATCACCACAGTTGCCCCCCAACGACGCCGAGCACATCATCACCGCCAGGCTGCCCCGAAGCCGCTCGCCGCCCCCGCCGTCGTCGTCGCCGTCGCCCGCGGCCGTCGTCGTCGCCGACCGCGCCCTCGCCGTCGCCCGCGCCCTCGCCCGTCGCCATCGCCGCGCGCCGTCCCTGCCCCGCGCGCCGCCCTGCCCGGCCGCGCGCCGCTCCTGCCCCGACGCCGTCGCCGCGCCACTCCCTGCGCCCCTGCTCGCCCCGACGCTTGCCGCCGCGTGCTCCTCCCTCTGTGAGCACCGCGCCTCTGCGGCCCCGCCGCCGCCGTGCTATTTTTTATGCTATTTTTTATATGTTTTTAGATTCATATATGTATGTATGTACTTTTTAGATATATGTATTTTTTTATGTTTGTTCATATATGTATGTATGTATTTTTTACATGTTTTTTTATGTATGTATGTATTTTTTTCAATTGTAATGATGTTTTAAAGTATACATTGCAAAAGTTAGATTTTTAGAAAAGTTTTATCTATATATGTTCTCTGATTTAGTATATTTTAGGTTAGTTTAATTTTTAGTAAAATTTTATATATCTAGCTAGGAAAGGAAGAAGAAGAAAAAGAATGAGAGGAAAAAGAAAAATAAGAAGAGGAAGAAAGGAGAAGAAGAGGGGAGGAAGAAGAGGAGAAATAAATAAGAAGAAGAAAAAAGAAGAAAAAGAAGAGTAGTAGAAGAAGAAAGGAATAGACGAGAAAGAAGAAACTTCAACACGAGGGGGGGTACCGATACCCCCTCCCTGATAACATTATTTTCCCATGTATATGTATGTCGCGTCGTTGTCGATATAACCCCCTCGAGATAACTTCGACATGAGGAGCGGTCGATATATATACCCCCTCTCGACCGTGATAACTTATACAACGGCACCACCCCCCTCGGCCCTCTTGCTCGACCAAAACTCTCGAGGACACCCAAACCCTAGAGAGAAAATGATGTTGGTCTCCTACCCCCTCCCGCCGCGCCCCTACCCGACAAATTAACTCTCTCGAGGCCACCCAAATTTACCAAGTTAAAAGAGCGTTGTCGTCGAGGCCACCCCAAACCTTTGAAGCATTGTTGTGTCGAGGCGACCCCAAACCCTAGAGAAGCAGCATCGAGGCCACTAACATGATTCCTTATTGTGATTAGCTGGCTAGTTCTACGTTTGCCACTAATATATATATATATATATATATATATATATATATATATATATATATATATCCATCTGTACCATGTTTGAATAATAGTTGACATGTTGTAAATATTTGCAGAAACTATGGAGCACTGCCGAGACGAAGAAACAGGAGCGATATTGAGGGACATAATCGCAAATGGAAGGGATGAAGTTGCGTCATTTCTCCTCGACACCGTTGGTCAGTTGGAAGAACGGGGTGAAGGAGAGGGCTATGTTCATAATGGCTTCGGCCCATTAATGCCGGTACAAGAACAGGACTATGTTCATGATGGCTCCGGTGACACAATGGAGGTACAAGAAGGAGACCGTGCTGACTGCTCCGGTGACCGAACCGAGCCCGGCCAGGTATATATATATTAGTTAAGCCCGTACTGACTAGTTAATTGATGCTTCCATTGTTTTGGTATATGTACACATATTAATTACTCTCGTCTTTCTTCCTTATAATTTCTAGCCCTCCGGATCGAGCACAACTTCGGTAAGGAGACGAGGCCCGAAGAAAAAGTTGAGCTCGGATGAAAAGTTTGAGATCATAGAAATCGCGCCCGACGGCGAACCGATTGAACCCATCCGGACAAGGAAGGCATTTTCTGCTCAGTGCGGGGTTCTTGTTAGGGAGAAGATCCCGATCAGCATCCAGCAATGGTATAAGCCTAAGGAGGAAGACCCTGAGGTGTCTTATGTCAATGATATGCAGAAAGAATATCTTTGGACTGAGCTGAAGGCAAATTTCACCCTACCGCCAGAGGAGGATCCGGAGAAGCCAGTTAAAGAGGAATTAATCAAGTCTTGTGCTCTTAAGAAGATGGCAACCCTAATGAGGAGGTGGAGGAAAGAGCTGAACCAGTTTGTCAAAATAAAAAGACACCAGAATTCATCGGCAAATATGAGAAGATCAAAGATCACTGGCCCGCATTTGTGGCCCACAAGACATCGGAAAAGAGTAAGAAGATGTCGGAGACAAACAAGAAAAATGCTGCGAAGAAGACGCTTCACCATCGCACGGGGTCAGGTGGCTACCTGCAAGCCCGGCCTAAGTGGTCCAAGGCTGAGAATGATCTGCTTGAAAAAGGGATCGAACCAGAGACAATGAGATGGCCAGACCGTTGCCGGACTTGGTTCTTCGGGTCTGGCGGAACCTTGGACCCTGTAACAGGGTTTTGCCAGTGGACGGACGAGCAACTGGAAATACCAGTCAAGAACCTTCGACACTATATCGATGCAGCGCAGCGAGGGACGTTCCTTCCAAACAGGGAGAAGGACGAGCTCACAATGGCCCTTGGGAATCCTGAGCACCCTGGACGGACACGAGGCACGCCAGGCTCCATTCCGTGGAAGGTTGGTTTTCCGGACGCAGGGGGTTACAAAACCCACGAGAGGAGGAAGAAACTGGAGCAGGACCAACTGCAGGCGCTGCACGAAAGGGTAATGGGGCTAGAGGATCAAGAAGAGGAACGAGAAGCAGCAGATCGCAGCAAACGACCTGCCGAAGCTTCCCCCGAAGCTACCCCGCCATCTCAGCGGAGAAGCAGCGTGGCTTCCACCGAGCTGCTTTAGCCTTAGCATGTCTTGACGGCTCCTGCTAGCTATCCCGTGGATGGTATCACGGAGTCTCAAAATTGCCACATTATGGCGCGATGGATGAATTTGAAGGTCAATGCGACTGTTGGCCAAGTTTATCCTAGTGGACCCGGCACAAATTATCACTGCCAGCCGATTCCAAAAGGATATGCTAAGGTGATGGTGGATGAAATAACGGAGGGATTTGAGGACCTCGTGCTTGACCACCCTACCGATGAAGGGGAGACTAGGCTGGGTTCTGCTCTGAAGACTTCATGCCTTTGGAAGAAGGAGCTCATCAACCTTCCGAACTGGACGCCTCCGCCTCCTCCTCCTCCTCCTGCTCCGGCGAGTCAGGGCACTCCGCCTCCTCCACCGCCTCCTCCTCCGGCGAGTGACGATCAGGGCACGCATGGCGGCACTCCGCCTCCTTCTCCGCCTGCGCCGGCGCTCCCGAGCAGCCAGCAGCATCCTCCTTCTCCACCTCGCCAGCAAGGGCGGAAGAGACCTGCCGCCGCCCCGGCTGCTCCGGCGCGTCGTACTTCTTCTCCTCCGCCTCGTAAGCAAGCACGAAAGAAGACAGACGCTGCGGCCGCTCCGTCTGCTCCGGCGTCTAGCAGCACAACTAGAGGCGGGAGGCAATACAAATACGGTCCATCTCTCAAGCCTCTAGAGAAGTTACCGTACGAGAGGTCCGAGGAGGAAAACGATACGATTGTGCGGACCCACGTGAAGGAGTTCTTTGAAGGGGTGAAAGCAAAGAGACATCCACCTCCGGAGGAGAAGGTAGATCCGGTGAAAGCAAAGCGCACTATCGATGCCCTGAGGAAATCACCAAAGTCTCCACCGAGAACCAACTATGAGCGCATTACTGAACAGACATATCTCCAAGCCCAGCGGTCGGGAACTACTGTCAGTGCTAAAAGGTCAAAAGAACGAGCAAAGGGGGAAAAAATTGCCCAGCTCGGCGAACAAGCACAGCAATCGTGCCCCCCGCTCAATGTGTCTAATGCTCCGGGGACGGTGGCCGGTTATGGCAATCTTGAAGATTACCTGCCTGACGATGCACTTCCTGATTTCTTGGAGGTGGACGAACACAGATACGAGTACGGGAAGCCTCTCATCAAAGATGAAAAATCTCTGACAACAATGATGCGAAGATTCCATAATTGGTACATGGAAACCTGCAGAGAGTCTGAGGGTACGAATGCTTTGTATCTGCATAGTAAAGACGAGTACGACCTCGTTACAAATGATCTGTTGACTGTTCCATTTGATGAGTTCTTCGCGTTCTTCAATCAAAAGGCCCTCGATAAACTAATGGTCTTTTGCTACTGTCTGTAAGTACTATTTTTGTCATTAAGTCTCTATATATAGCTCGGCTCTTTCATTTCATGTATTTATAATTAATTATCCTTAATATATTATGTAGATTGAAGATCGTCGAGTGCAAAAAACAAGAAATTTATGATATTGGGTTCATTAACACAAATATCATAGATGAATTTCTGGTTAAAAAGGACATCAAAGAGGCCGAGGACAACGTGCTACAATCGTTGATAAAAAATCAAAACAAAGATACCATACTCCTTCCTTACAACGGCAAGTGAGTGTTACTGTCGTGTGCATATTCGGTTTCCCTTATTACTCGAGCGAGGTTATAGTAATGTAATTGATGAGTTATGCATGCGTGCGCAGGTACCACTATATTCTTCTGGAGATTAAGCTTGAGCGTGGACTAGTAACCGTCTTAGACTCGAGACGGAAAGATCCCAAATCCTATGCGGACATGACTGAAATGCTCAGCAAGTAAGTTCAATCGATCATTATCGCACCATATCGGCAACTTTTTGTTCATTTCCTGATATCTCAAGTAATAATAATTATTTTCTTTGTCTTGCAGGGTTTGGAAACAGTTCACCGCACAAGCTCCGGGACTGCCGAAGGAGCTGCGATATACATACCCGAAAGTAAGTACTACTGGCTAGCTAGTTGCGCGCATCTCCCGTTGATTCTATAGCTATACTTTCATCAATGCCATTTATAATGCTTCATTATCAGTTTGATTGACCTCTATTTCTCGTAAAGTGCTTGTGGCAGGAAGAAGGGAATGATTTCTGTGGATACTACATGTGCGAGTTCATCCACAACGCGACTTTGAAAAACAAGCGGGGCTACTCTCAAAGACAATATGAAGTGCGTAAGCAATAATATTCACAATTTCATTTTATTACACCACCATTTCTGTTGAGTTTCATTCATATATATGTATTAATTAACCCCTTCTTCAAATTAGATGTGGCAGATGCGGAATGAACTCCTAGAACCAGATCGTATGAAAGCAATTCAAGAGGAATTGGCGGGATTCTTTCTTGACCACGTCATCAATAAAGGCGGAGAATACCATGTGGAAATTGATTTCAATTGCTAGGGGATTGTAATTATAAGAGATCTTATACATATTGTACATGCATGTATGTAGCCAGTAGCGTCAGATACATGATATATGAAAACTTGTTGTTCGACCAATCTCTCGGAAAAGAAGAAAGGTCGATCGATTACTTCTCTCGGTATGCATGAACTTCTGTACTGAATGGTTCTCTCGATCACTTATGTATATATAGTACGTAGAGTCGACCAAGCACGGACATAAGAGAGGACACTTCTCTCTATTAATTAGCTAGCTAACACAATATATGAAACACGTAAATTAAGCCCCCAAAACCCCCAACCCCCCCTCCTTTCAAAAAAAGTAACAAAACCCCCAACCACTGGAATGCTGACGCGTGGATGCTTTTTGGTCCCGGTTGGTGCCACCAACCGGGACCAAAGGACCCCTGACTGGGCTCGGCGCACAGGGCCACGTGGAGGCACATTGGTCCCGGTTCTTGTTTGAACCGGGACTAATGGGTGGAGGTATTAGTAACGGCCCATTAGTCCCGGTTCATGAACCGGGACTAAAGGCCCTTACGAACCGGAACTATTAGGTGTTTTCCTACTAGCGATAGAAGTACACAAGACACCGTAAAAACATAATAAATTTTAGATCAAGAACCCTGCATCAGATTTTGGTTTCTAATTTGCCTTCCTGTCACTGTTGAAGGAAAACCATCTAATCGTACGACTGTACTTTCGAGGACCTGTGTAGTGCGTACCCTACTTTCTTAAAAGACAAAAGCCCGACGTTGGCTGGTGATTGGACTTTGCATACCAGTACTTACGTGCGATAATTTCCACCGGGCTGTTCCTTCACCGTCAAAAGTACAATGTACTTAGTTTAAAAGAAATTACAATGCAATGTACTTACAAGTAAAAACGTCTTACATTTTGTTACGGAGGTAATACTTTTTTACGGGGTGAAAATGATGGACTTAACGTATGTGTGTGTGAGAGAGTCTTTGGCCACACTGCATGCTGGCCGAATCTCGCCAAAAATAGTACTCCAAAAACGAGCGCACGCGTGCACAGTCCATTCATCACAGGTTGGCGCAGGCTACAGCCAACGGAAACGGATGGATCGTGCCCATTGAGGTGACCCTTCGAGCAGTGAGGCCAGTTTGATCGCTCCCTTTGGCCCTTTCCGTGCTATGCACGCCGGATGAGTCCAAGTACAGTCTTTTTTTTCTTTCCCAAAGTACAGTCTTTGTTTCTACCATTCCAATTTATATCTTCGGATTTTAGTGTAACTTTAGTGCAAGCTTAATCCATAATGTATACACAAAGTTACATGAGATGTGAATCGTTGGATGTTGATCCAAATATTTTGAAAAAGTGACCAGGATATATCAGTATTTTAGAGCAACTTAAGGATAAGCGCTAGAGCAACTCTAGCAGAGTTTATATTTTGACTTCAACATGGGTTTACAAAACGGATTTTCACAAACGATTCTCTGCTAAACTACGGGCTCTTCCTCTTCTTCGAAGAAACATTGCAAGCAGGGAGGTTGCGGCTGTCGCAACTTCCGCAGCCACGCAGTCCACAAACGCACGTGCATCCGAGATCCTAGATGCGGGATAAGGTCACATCCTTGAAGGTCGGCGTGAGCGACGCAACCATTCATGCGGCAGTGGCCATGGAAATGAGGTCAAAATACCCGAGGGCGGCGCGGAGGCGGGCACATCCTCCTCGACCCAATCTGAGAACTCCCATGCCCCTCCCTGAACTCTCTTAGCATAGTCCTCTTCCGTCTTGTCTGGGAAAGGTCCGTGGGGAGGGCGCGGCCACACTGACATGATAATGAGGGAAGAGAGGATGGCGACCAACAGGGGGAGATGGGGGGTGAACATGCGGCAATGGGGATGCGGGAAAAGGGTGAATGTGGTGGCACCGGCGAAGGGGGGCGATGGGGATTTTTATACCTGCAAATGGGCGCACTCTGATGGAGAGTGAGGATGTGATTTAATTTACGATGTTCGGGTGCGAAACATCATGACCATTAATTGGCGCTCTTCCCGGTGGATATGCGGCTACATCATTGGCAGGGCGGAAGCGGCAACCATACGGACGACCGCACCATTGATTGAGCTACGCGTGGGGAAGAAGGGTCCAGACAGAAACTACCCTCCCGCGCAAGCGGTTGCAGATGGAGGCCCCTCCTTATTGTTGTCCCCAATCTCCAAATATGGAGGCTCGCTGACTGGATATGTAGGGCGCTCCATAAATTTTGCAAGCCGAGGGTCGGTTGGCGGCTCTACTAGAGTGTGTTTTCGGTCAAAATTGCCATATTGGCGGTTATTATGGCGATCCTGGCCATATGGTGAGTCTGCTAGAGTTGTTCTTATATCTCCAAGACGGTCTAAACTAACCATTGGTTTGATCTCCATTCGAGTGATTATGTCATAACCAACATGCATCAAACTTTATGAACCCCAGTATAGTGATGACGTTCCCATAGCGAGGTTACCCCGAGGGAACTATCGTATCCTATGGGAAGTCATTTGAGAGAACCAGATTTGGGAGTGTTCCCTCAAAACCACACCCAGCAAACACTCGAGAATTATCACGCTAAAATAAATATATTTGGCATGCTATTGTATAAAGATTTACCATGTTCTAAAGAAAAATGGCCGTGTTAGAAAGATTGTCAGGAATTTGACAAGCTGCAGTTGAGTAATTGCCCTGAGTTCAGAGATTTTCCATAATGCAACATGGAGAATTGTCAGCCAAAAAAAATCCAACTTGTTTAGGATGGGCCATACTGGCAGAAGAAAATTTTCATGCTACATCAAAGAGAACTGGTGAAAATTGCCATGCTCTAAGCGAACTGTTTAGTGTTAGTTCGTAGTTCACTCAGAGAGGTGCGTGTGAGTGAACAATGATTGAAACATGTCTTGCTTTGAGATTCATACACAGAAATTGAACGTGTCACAACGCATTGGCTTAAAAAATCCTATGAACTGATGTCAGTTCATTAACATTATGAACCTTATACATAATTTACACATTTTTGCCTCACCAACCGGGTTGTTTTTAGGTAGGAGGCGGTTCCTGTCTATAATGAAGTACCGTGTTTACTTCCTCTCCTTAAACTCAATGACTTAAACCTTCACTAGGAGCAGCGTGAGTGTGTGTAGACGCGTATATCTTACATTCTACACATTTTCTATAAATAAAAAATGTGTTCAAGTGGTTCTGCATTTCCACTTTTCCCTCAAGGAAGCTCTTGAATGCTTGTAATTTGTATCTTCTATATCTAAATAGTTGCCACTGTCAACATATTTCTCTCAACATGCAAGCATGTCGGCTTATCATTCAACATGCATGAAAAAATTTCCACCTCAACATTTAACCATGCATATCCACATACACAAAAAGCATGTACCCGTGCATAAGTAAATACTACCTCAACATGCTAACATGCATGAGGATTTTCATTTTATTCATATTTAATAAATATTTTATAAGTAAATGCTACCTCAACATGCTAACATGCATGAGGATTTTCATTTTATTCATGATAATCAGATAATAAATTATTTGTATTTTACTTCTCATATTACCAAATATTCATGTTTCATACAACCAAATATCATTGAAAGATAGCAGTTCCCCTAACCAATTTCTCTCAATGTGTAAGCATGCTGCCTCATCATTAAACATGCATGGAAATAAGGTTCACCTCAACATGCAACCACTCACAAGTAAAAGCTACCTCAACATTCAAACATGCATGATTTTTTTATTCTATTCATATTTAATAAATGTCTACAACTATACAATAATAAAATACAAGAAATCATTTGTATCTTCAATTTTAGTTCTCACATTATCAAATATTGATGTTGTACAATCAAGTATCATTGAAATATATTACAAAATAACCCCGCAACAACGTGTAGGGAATTACCTAGTTGGAATAAGGCACCATGATAACACAAGAGTACAACACAAACAAAAGGAAACGACAACAGGAAACTACCTGCCAAAGCAAAATAATAAGAAGAAACACAAAAATACAAATTGAACTTTACATCAACGAGCCCAAAAATTAACGGTCAGTGTTCATAGTTTGACTTCACAAATAATCGACACGACCAACTCCCCACAGTCTGGATTGCTTGCATTGAATACTCAATCTTTGTGAAACATTAACATGTGTCAGATTAACAAACATATTGGCGTTGGTGTACTGTGCATCTGTCTTGTACCATATTGTGAAATCATAGTGAGATTGCAGAGTGATGGATTACGGTGATAAGCTAATTCACCAAAAAAGATTGGTTTTACTAGACCATACCAATCCATGTTCAGAAGCCTTCCATCAAAAGTCGGTGGTCTAGGCCGGCCGCTTTTCTTGACTTTGAGTTGGATCTCATTCTTCTCCTCAGCACAAGAGGGTAGATTTCATCTGAGACACATAGATTCTTTTGCTTACTTCACAACACATGGTGCAACAATTCACGAGAGAAGGTACAATAGTGGAGGAGGTGCACCATTTATAGTCTTCATGGTCACAGAGGGCGCATATGCTCTAATTCAGTATCCCATGGCGCTCAAGCCGTGAGCCATCAAAGAAAGGTTTGCCGCCACGAGACATTGAAATGTTTTACACTTTGCGTCCCCCAAATGTCTCAGATCAAGCTACGAGACAAGGGATTTGACCATGCCCTCGAAAAATCAAAGTATACCGATTGCATATACAACATGTTCTATGGTTCCTCTTCTATTTTTAGAAAAGGAGGATCACCCCTGGCCTCTGCATCAGATTGATGCATGCAACCACTTTATTAAGCGAAGTATCCAAAAAGTCGGCCATACAATACAAGCTCTATAGGAGCGGAAAAAGTAATAAAAACGTAAAAAAAAGACCCGGCAAAAATAAGATGAGATGACTAAACACCTAGCCTATTACTGAACCGCCATCCAAACCGGTTGTAGATATCCCGAACTAACATCTCCCATCGGGTTGACCCAGTAACCAAAGGCTTCTTGGCTTCCGCAAGAGTGAGTAACTGTATGTTGTGGGAATTGCACCATGTATTGCTCATGTGCAAAGGCACATATATAAGATGTACAAGAGGTGGACCATGACCTCAACTATACAAGGAACTAGGAGGTGGGCCCAATACACAGGTATGTACAACACATATACTCAACACCCCAACGCAGTCGAAGCGGCACCGCTGCTGACGCAAAGACTGGACCGGAACTCCTCAAATGACACCGTAGGCAAGCCCTTAGTCATGATATCTACAAATTGTTGGGAAGTAGGGACGTGTAGAACACGAATATGGCCAAGGGCCACCTGTTCCCGAACAAAATGAATATCCAACTCAATATGCTTGGTCCAACGATGATGTACCGGGTTGGCGGAAAGATAGACCGCCGAAACATTGTCGCAGCAGACCACCGTAGCACGATCCGCAAGACCAGAGGGCTCCTGAAGAAGCTGGCGAAGTCACGAACACTCGGCGACGACGTTGGCAACCACACGATACTCAGCCTCAGCACTGGAGCGAGAGACCGTAGCCTGCTGCTTGGACGACCACGAGATGAGTGAGGGTCCAAGAAAGACACAATAGCCCGAGATGGAGCGATGGGTGTCAGGACAGCCCGCCCAGTCTGCATCGGAGTAGGCGGTGAGGGTGGTGTCGGCGGAGGCGAAGAGCGTGACGCCAAGATCCATAGTGCCACAGACATAGCGAAAAATCCGCTTGACAACAGCCCAGTGAACATTCCGAGGAGCGTGCAGGTGGAGACACACCTGCTGCACGGCATACTGGATCTCTGGTCAAGTCAGAGTGAGGTACTGGACACCAACAATGGACCGGTAGAATGCAGCATCCGAAGCTGGAGACCCATCCGTGGCAGAGAGCTTGGCCTTCGTATTAACAGACGTAGCGGCGGGCTTGCAGTTAAGCATGCCAGCACGATCCAAGAGCTCATGAGCATACTTCCGCTGATGGAGAAAGAAGCTATCTGGACGGCGCACCACCTCAACACAAAGGAAGTAGTGCAAAGGACCCAAGTCCTTGATGGAGAACTCAGCGCGAAGACGATCAGTGAGCTGACCGAGAAGGCCAGTCGTGCATGCCGTTAGGATGATGTCATCGACATAGAGCAGCAAGTAGGCCGTGTCGGAGCCCGGGTGATAGACGAAGAGCGATGTGTCCGAGCGAGTAGAGTGGAACCAGAGATGGTGTAGAAACGGCGCGATGCGCTGGTACCAAGCGCGCGGAGCTTGCTTGAGCCCGTACAAGGACCGCGAAAGCAGGCACACGTGGTCGGGGAGTGCGGGATCAACAAACCCTGTGGGCTGCTGGCAGAAGACCTGCTCCTCGAGGTGACCATGAAGGAAGGCATTGGTGACGTCCATCTGGTGCACCAGCCAAGCACGGGAGACCGCAAGGTGCAGAACCGTGCGAATCATGCCGGGCTTAATGACCGGAGCGAAGGTGTCGGTGAAGTTGATGCCAGCACGCTGCCGGAAGGCACGAACAACCCAGCGCGCTTCGTAGCGATCAAGGGTACCATCAAGACGGAGCTTGTGTTTGAAGACCCACTACCCGGTAATCATGTTGGCATGCCGGGGACGGGGAACAAGCTGCCACATTCGGTTGCGCTACAAGGCGTCAAACTCCTCTTGCATCGCAACCATCCAGAGCGGGTCACAAAGAGTGGCTCGAATGGAGGATGGCAGCGGCGATGACATAGAGGTGGATGCCATGTGGACGTATTCATCGGAGGCGTAGCACGAACTCGGGCGAAAAACACCCGCACAGCCATGGGAGAATCGGCCGCGGGCGCTGGGACCGAGACCACAAGAGCCGCGCGGGCTGCGCCGGCCGCAGGGGGCGCGGGGGCCACTGCCAAAGCCGGGGCGGTGGGGCCATAGCTGGACCTGGAGCCGGAGCCGCAGGCGCCGAGGCCGTGGGAAGGAGAGGCGTCGGGGGCTCCAGTGCTGCATGCAGGGGACGCGTCTCAAAACCAGGGGCGGGCCAAGGGCGACACACCCTGGGAGAGGCGTCGAGGAGCCCGCGTCATCAGTGGCGGGAGGAACCGCCTGGGATACTTGCTAAAACGGAAACACATGCTCATCAAAGTAAACGTGCCGGGAAGTGAACACACGGTGGGAGACTGGATCGTAGCACCGATGGCCCTTGGAGTTAGAGGGGTAGCCGATGTAGATGCAAGCGACAAAACGGGTGCAATTCTGTGTGGAGCGGTGTCGGCAGTGCTAGGATAGGAAAGGCACCCGAAAATACGCAAGCCATCATAGGACGGGGGCATACCGAAGAGAAGATGGTGAGGTGCATAGTTCCACCATGGGTGGCAGGG
Source organism: Triticum aestivum (assembly GCF_018294505.1). NCBI lineage: Eukaryota > Viridiplantae > Streptophyta > Magnoliopsida > Poales > Poaceae > Triticum > Triticum aestivum. The sequence goes on along the minus strand of NC_057807.1, from coordinate 450,071,979 downwards.
TTGAAGGTTAAGGAGAAGTGAAGCAGTAGCAAGTGCGTCCGGCCAGAAACGAGGCGACACGTTAGCTTGGAACAGGAGCGTGCGAACGCAGTCGTTCAGAGTGCGAAGGATGCGTTCGGCTCGACCGTTCTGCTGTGAAGTATACGGGCATGTGAGACGAAAAACTATGCCGTGGTGCGACAGAAAAGTGCAGAAAGCAAGGTTGTCGAACTCTTTTCCATTGTCAGTCTGAAGAGCAAGAATGAGACGCCCAAACTACATGCTGACATAGAAGTAAAAAGCCGTCAAAGTGGAGAGTGCATCCGACTTTCGTGACAAAGGAACAGTCCACACAAAGTGAGAATAGTCATCAAGGATAACCAGATAATATAAATAGCTCGAATTACTAGGAACCGAAGAGGTCCACACATCGCTATGAATCAACTAAATAGGAAAAGAAGCTATGGTGGTGGAGTTATTAAACGGGAGGAGAACATGTTTGTCGACATATGACAGGCATGACAGGTGTGATCCTCTATCTTATTACAACTGTAACTGAAACTCCTAAGAATATGATGAAGTGTGACGGGGTTGGGATGACCCAAACGAGCGTGCCGGAGATCGACGCCAGCGGAGGGGGCAACCAGTGCGGAGGTGGAGGTGGACGGCGGATGCACCGGATAGAGCTCGTCGGGGCTGTCACATCGGTGAAGTACCATCCTGGTTCGAGCGTCCTTGACACAAAAACCAAGCTCGTCAAATTCAACAGTAACTGGATTTTCACGAGTTAAATAAAAGGATGGAAACAAGGTTCTTAATAAGATGAGGTGACACAAGTATGTTAGACAAAGTTAAAGGCAATGAATTGGAAGGAAAAGAAGTGTGCCCGACATGTGCGATAGGGAGTGTGGAACCGTCACCGAGAATGATGCGGCGGTCGGTGGTGACGGGAGTGAAGGAGACAAGATTACCAGGATAAGCAAACATGTGAGCTATAGCCCCAGTGTCCATGTACCAATCACCGCCTCCAGTGTAGTTGTTCGGCGTAGGCGCGGTGTGCAGCGCGGCGAGATGCGTCGGATCCCAAGGCACCAGCGGCAGGGCCGACAAGGGCAGCGGCCGGGCCGCAGGGAGACCGTAGCCGCCGCTTAGCCGCCGCAGTGGGTATCCTCCATACGGCTGCGGAGACGCGTAGTACACCTGGTGCACTGGCGGGCGCGGCACGGGAAGGGTCGGTGCAGGGGCCTGTGGAACAGGCATGGTGTAGGCATGAACAACACCGGTCCATGGGTTGTAGCCGGAGGCCCACAGAAGGGGCACCTGGAACTATTGCTGCTGCTGACGGGGCGGGCCGGTGCCCTGCGGCTGTTGCTGCTGACTGCCGCGGCGGCCCCCACGGTGCCGTTCGGCGGGACGGTCGGGCGGGCCAAAAGGTAGCGGGAGCAGCCCCGCTGCTGGGGCGCCGAGAAGGGCGCCGGGTGGCGCTACGACGGGGGCGCGGCCGGGGCAGTGGGAGACGCCGAGGACCCTCCGCGGGTGGTGCCGGCGGCGAGAACGTTGTGGATGGCCCGCGCCTTCACCTGCTTCATCCGTCGCTCCTCCAAGCGGAAGTACACAACGAACTTGGCGAATGGCGGGTTGGGGATGAGGCTGAGGTTCGCCACGGCGTTGTCGAAGTCCTCGTTGAGCCTGGCGGTGAGCGTGCTGAGGAGGAGGTCATCATCGATCTTCACGCAAATATCATGGAGCTTGTCAGCGAGAGTCTTCAGGCGGTGATAACCCACAAGTATAGGGGATCGCAACAGCTTTCGAGGGTAGAGTATTCAACCCAAATTTATTGATTCGACACAAGGGGAGCCAAAGAATATTCTTGAGTATTAGCACTTGAGTTGTCAATTCAACCACACCTGGATAACTTAGTATCTGCAACAAAGTATTTAGTAGCAAGACTGGTATGATAACAATGGTAACAGTAGCAACAGAAAAGGTAAATGTTTTTGGGTTTTCGTAGTAGTTGTAACAGTAGCAACGGAAAAGTAAATAAGCGAAGAACAATATATGAAAAGCTCGTCGGCAATGGATCAGTGATGGATAATTATGCCGGATGCGATTCCTCATGCAATAGTTATAACATAGGGTGATATAGAACTAGCTCCAATTCATCAATGTGATATAGGCATGTATTCCGTAAATAGTCACACGTGCTTATGGAAAAGAACTTGCATGCCATCTTTTGTCCTACCCTCCCGTGGCAGCGGGGTCCTAGTGGAAACTAAGGGATATTAAGGCCTCCTTTTAATAGAGAACCGGACCAAAGCATTCACACATAGTGAATACATGAACTCCTCAAACTACGGTCATCACCGAGAAGTGTCCCGATTATTGTCACTTCGGGGTTGTCGGATCATAATACATAATAGGTGACTATAGACTTGCAAGATAGGATCAAGAACACACATATATTCATGAAAACATAATAGGTTCAGATCTGAAATCATGGCACTCGGGCCCTAGTGACAAGCATTAAGCATAGCAAAGTCATAGCAACATCAATCTCAGAACATAGTGGATACTAGGGATCAAACCCTAACAAAACTAACTTTATTACATGGTAAATCTCATCCAACCCATCACCGTCCAGCAAGCCTACGATGGAATTACTCACGCACGGCGGTGAGCATCATGAAATTGGTGATGGAGGATGGTTGATGATGACGACGACGGCGAATCCCCCTCTCCGGAGCCCCGAACGGACTCCAAATCAACCCTCCCGAGAGAGATTAGGGCTTGGCGGCGGCTCCATGTTGTAAAACGCGATGAAACTTTCTCTCTTATTTTTTTCTCCCCGAGACGGTATATATGGAGTTGGAGTTGAGGTCGGAGGAGGTCCAGGGGGCCCACAAGATAGGAGGGCGCGCCCTAGGGGGAACGCCCCCCTGTTTCATGGACAACCCGTGGCCCCCCTAGCCTTGATTCTTTCATCGAAAATTCTTATTAAATCTGAAAAGTGCCTCCGTGGATTTCCAGGACATTCCAAGAACCTTTCTTTTCTACACATAAAACAACATCATGGTAGTTCTGCTGAAGACAGCGTCAGTCCGGGTTAGTTTCATTCAAATCATGCAAGTTAGAGTCCAAAACAAGGGCAAAAGTGTTTGGAAAAGTAGATACGTTGGAGACATATCAACTCCCCCAAGCTTAAACCTTTGCTTGTCCTCAAGCAGTTCAGTTGACAAACTGAAAGTGATAAAGAAAAACTTTTACAAACTCTGTTTGCTCTTGTTGTTGTAAACATGAAAAGCCAGCATTCAAGTTTTAGCAAATATTATGAACTAACCATACTCACAATAACACATAGGTCTCACAATTACTCACATCAATAGCATAATCAGCTAGCGAGTCATAATAATAAAACTCGGATGACAACACTTTCTCAAAATAATCATAACATGATATAGCAAAATGGTATCTCGCTAGCCCTTTCTGAGACCGCAAAACATAAATGCAGATCACCTTTAAAGATCAAGGACTGACTAAACATTGTAATTCATGGTAAAAGAGATCCAGTCAAGTCATCCCAATATAAACCAATAAAAATGAATGCAAATGACAGTGCGCTCTCCAGCGGGTGCTTTTAATAAGAAGGGTGATGACTCAACATAAAAGTAAATAGATAGGCCCTTCGCAGAGGGAAGCAGGGATTTGTAGAGGTGCCAGAGCTCGATTTTAAAATAGAGATTGAATAACATTTTGAGCGGTATACTTTTGCTGTCATCGCAACACCTAAGAGATGGCTGTATCTTCCATACTAAATGCATTATAGGCAGTTCCCAAACAGAATGGTAAAGGTTTATAATCCCCCAACCACCAACAAGCATCAATCCATGGCTTGCTCGAAACAACGAGTGCCTCCAACATACAACAGCCCTGGGGGAGTTTTGTTTAATTATTTTGATTTGCTTTGATCTTTTTGGATCATGGGACCGGGCATCCCGGTTACCGGCCCTTTCTCGTGAATGAGGAGTGGAGTCCACTCCTCTGAGAATAACACACCTAGCATGGAAGATATAGGCAGCCCTAGTTGTTACATGAGCTGCTCGAGCATACAAAACAGAATTTCATTTGAAGGTTTGGAGTTTGGCACATACAAATTTACATTGAACGGCAGGTAGATACCGCATATAGGAAGGTATAGTGGACTCATATGGAACAACTTTGGGGTTTAAGGAGTTTGGATGCACAAGCAGTATTCCCGCTTAGTACAGGTGAAGGCTAGCAAAAAACTGGGAAGCGACCAACTGAGAGAGCGACAACAGTCGTAAGCATGCATTAAAATTAATTCACACCGAATACAAGCATGAGTAGGATATAATCCACCATGAACATAAATATCGAGAAGGCTATGTTGATTTGATTCAACTACATGCGTGAACATGTGCCAAGTCGAGTCACTCAATTCATTTAAAGGAGGATACCATCCCATCATACCACATCATAATCATTCTAATAGCATGTTGGCACGCAAGGTAAACCATTATAACTCATAGCTAAACAAGCATGGCACAAGTAACTATAATCTCTAAATGTCATTGCAAATATGTTTACTTCATAATAGCTGACTCAGGAGCGATGAATCATCATATTTACAAAAACAAGAGAGGTCGAGTTCATACCAGCTTTTCTCATCCCAATAAGTCCATCATAAATCATCATTATTTCCCTTCACTTGCACGACCGAACAAAGTGTATAATAATAAAAGTGCACGTGCATTGGACTAAGCTGGAATCTGCAAGCATTCAACTCAAGAGAGAAGAGAAGTAATATGGGCTCTAAATACAAATAATCAATCATGCAAATGAGAGCCACTAAGCATTTTCAATATGGTCTTCTCGACCCCCAGAAGAAAGAAAAGAAAATAAAACTAATTACACGGGAAAGCTCCCAACAAGTAAAAGAAGAACGAGAAATCTTTTTGGGTTTTCGTTTTAGTTTCTACTACAAGCAAGGAAATTAAACTAACTAATTTTTTGGTTTTTCTTAAGGTATATCAGACACACAAGAAGAAAACTAGAAAAAGGAATTTAAACTAGCAAGGATAATACAATGAAAGAGTATGAGCACCGACGACTAGTGTGTCAACATGAATGTAAAGTCGGTGAGAAATACGTACTCCCCCAAGCTTAGGCTTTTGGCCTAAGTTGGTTTATGATAACCTGGAAGTATACAAGATCGCAACAATTTTCGATAAGTAAGAGTGTCGAACCCAACGAGGAGCTAAAGGTAGAATAAATATTTTTCCTCAAGTTCTATCGACCACCGATACAACTCTACGCACGCTTGACGTTCGCTTTACCTAGAACAAGTATGAAACTTGAAATACTTTGTAGGTGTGAAAGGCTAGGTTTGCAAGACAATAAAGAGCATGTAAATATAAACTAGGGGCTGTTTAGATAAAGATGCAATAAAGTAAATATTAGTAGAGAGCTTTTTGTTACGCGAAAGTTATTTGTCCAAGGCAACGATAACTAGACCGGTAATCACTGTTGCAATTCTATTTGAGGGAGAGGCATAGGCTAACATATCATCCCTTACTTGGAATTCTATGCACTTATGATTGGAACTCTAGCAAGCATCCGCAACTACTAAAGATTCATTAAGGTAAAACCCAACCATAGCATTAAAGTATCAGGTCCCCTTTTATCCCATACGCAAACAACCTACTTACTCGGGTCTGTGCTTCTGTTCACTCACGCCACCCACCATAAGCAAATCATAAACATATTGAAAACCCTACAGCGGGGATCCCTCACGCTTGCACGACACGGAGAGCACCATAGGACAGCACCAATAATAAAACATGCAACTCAAACCAATCACGATCATCAATTAACGCATAGTACAAAACGGATCTACTCAAACATCATAAGATAGCCATACATCATTGGGAAATAATATATAGCATTGAGCACCATGTTTAAGTAGAGATTATAGTGGGTAAGAGAGAGGTTACACCGCTGCATAGAGGGAGGAAGAGTTGGTGGAGATGTTGGTGAAGATGGCGGCGGTGTTGGTGAAGATCGCGGTGATGATGATGGCCCCCGGCAGCGCTCCGGCGCCACCGGAAGCAAGGGGGAGAGGGGCCCCTTCTTCTTCTTCTTCTTCCTTGACCTCCTCCCTAGATGGGAGAAGGGTTTCCCTTCTATTCCTTGGCTCCCATGGCGTGGGAGGGGCGAGAGCCCCTTCGAGATTGGATCCATCTATCTATTTCTGCATTCTGGAATTCTGCCCTGGCACCGTTTCCTTTATATCTGGAGATTCGTAACTCCGATTGGACTGAAACCTTCGCCCAGATCGTTTTCCAAAAAATGGCTTTCTTGCAGCCAAAGAAGGGCATCAACCGCCTTACGGGTGGCCCACGAGATAGGGGGGCGCGCCCCCCTGGAGGGGTGGCATGGGCCTATCTCATGGCCACCTCGGGCACCGTTTCACGTTGATTCTTCCTCCCAAAAATCACAAATATTCCAAAATAATTCTCCGTCTGTTTTTATCCCGTTTGGATTCCGTTTGATATTGGTTTTCTGCGAAACATAAAACATGCAACAGACAGGAACTAGCACTGGGAACTGGATCAATATGTTAGTCCCAAAAATAGTATAAAAAGTTGCCAAAAGTATATAAAAGTTGAATAATATTTGCATGGAACAATAAAAAATTATAGATACGACGGAGACGTATCAGCATCCCAAGCTTAATTCCTGCTCGTCTCGAGTAGGTAAATGATAAAAAAGATAATTTTTGATGTGGAATGCCACCTAGCATAATCTTGATCATATGTCTAATCATGGCATGAATATTAAGACACGAGTGATTCACAGCAATAGTCTATCATTTGACATAAAACAATAATACTTCGAGCGTACCAATAAAGCAATCATGTCTTTTCAAAACAACATGTCCAAAGAAAGTTATCCCTACAAAATCATATAGTCTAGCTGTTGCTCTATCTTCATCACACAAAGTATTTAATCATGCACAACCCCGATGACAAGCCAAGCAATTGTTTCATACTTTAATAATCTCAAACTTTTTCAACTTTCACGCAATACATGAGCGTGAGCCATGGACATAGCACTATAGGTGGAATAGAATATGATGGTGGGGGTTATTTGGAGAAGACAAAAAGGGAGAAAGTCTCACATCGACTAGGCGTATCAACGGGCTATGGAGATGCCCATCAATAGATATCAATGTGAGTGAGTAGGGATTGCCATGCAATGGATGCACTAGAGCTATAACTGTATGAAAGCTCAAACTGAAACTAAGTGGGTGTGCATCCAACTTGCTTTCTCATGAAGACCTCGGGCATTTGAGGAAGCCCATCATCGGAATATACAAGCCAAGTTCTATAATGAAAATTCCCACTAGTATATGAAAGTGAAAGCATAGGAGGCTCTCTATATGAAGAACATGGTGCTACTCTGAAGCACAAGTGTGGTAAAAGGATAGTAACATTGCCCCTTCTCTCTTCTTCTCTCATCTTTTTTTTCTTTTTTTTTCTTTTTTTTCTTTTTGGTGGGCTTCTTTGGCCTCTTTTTTTATTTGGGCTTCTTTGGCCTCTTTTATTTTTCATAAAGTCCGGAGTCTCATCCCGACTTGTGGGGGAATCATATTCTCCATCATCCTTTCCTCACTGGGGCAATGCTCTAATAATGATGATCATCACACTTTTATTTACTTACAACTCAATATCTAGAACAAAGATATGACTCTATATGAATGCTTCCGGCGGTGTACCGGGATGTGCAATGATCTAGCATAGCAATGACATCAAAAAATGGACAAGCCATGAAAACATCATGCTAGCTATCTTACGATCATGCAAAGCAATATGATAATGAATGCTCAAGTCATGTATATGATGATGATGGAAGTTGCATGGCAATATATCTCGGAATGGCTATGGAAATGCCATGATAGGTAGGCATGGTGGCTGTTTTGAGGAAGATATAATGAGGCTTATGTGTGATAGAGCGTATCGTATCACGGGGTTTGGATGCACCAGCGAAGTTTGCACCAACTCTCAAGGTGAGAAAGGGCAATGCACGGTACCTAAGAGGCTAGCAATGATGGAAGGGTGAGAGTGCGTATAATCCATGGACTCAACAATAGTCATAAAGAACTCATATACTTATTGCAAAAATCTACAAGCCATTGAAAACAAAGTACTACACGCATGCTCCTAGGGGGATAGATTGGTAGGAAAATACCATCGCTCGTCCCCGACCGCCACTCATAAGGAAGACAATCAATAAATAAAATTGTGCTCCAACTTCATCACAAAGCGGTTCACCATACGTGCATGCTACGGGAGTCACAAACCTCAACACAAGTGTCTCTACAATCAACAACCACCCACTAGCATGACTCAAATATCACCACCTTTATATCGCAAAACTATTGCAAGGAATCAAACATATCATATTGAGTGATCTACAAGTTTATGTAGGATTTTATGACTAACCATGTGAATGACCAATTCCTGTCATCTCTCTAAATTTATATAAGTGAAGCAAGAGAGTATAGTTCTTTCTACAAAAGATGTGCCCACGCTCTAACAATTATAAGTGAAGCAAAAAAGCATTCTACAAATGGCAGTTTTCTATATGAAGAGAAACAGGCAAGCCAAACTTCAAATGATATAAGTGAAGCACGTGAAGCATTCTATAAAGCCATACTCAAAAGATTTAAGTTAAGTGCAATTAGCATTCTATAAATCAACCAAGGAATATCTCATACCAGCATGTTGCATAAAAGAAAAGTGAAAACTAAATGCAAAAGACGCTCCAAGACTTGCACATAATGCATGAACGAAATGAATTCGAAAACATACTGATACTTGTTGAAGAAAGAGGGGATGCCTTCCGGGGCATACCCAAGCTTAGACGCTTGAGTCTTACTTGAATATTTACTTGGGGTGCCTTGGGAATCCCCAAGCTTGAGCTCTTGCCTCTCTTCCTTTTTCTCATATCGAGACATCCTTGATTAGACACTACATCCACACAAAACTTCAACAGAAAACTCGGTAAGATCTGTTAGTATAATAAAGCAAATCACCACTCTAAGTACTGTTTAAAACCAATACATATTTTGTTTTTGCATTGTGTCTACTGTAATGTAGCTTTTCCATGGCTTAATCCACTGATATAAATTGATAGATTCATCAAAACAAGCAAACTATGCATCAAAAACAGAATCTGTCAAAAGTAGAATAGTATGTAGCAATATGAACATCCACCATACTTCTGTTACCCCAAAAATTCTACCAAAATTAGGTAAAATAAACAAGTTGTATAGCAAGATATAGCAAAAGGAATCAGAACCAATTGACGTTCCAGTTAAAAATGTAAAATCGAGCACTACAGACAAAGTTTCTGTCCTGCACCGTACAAACCAACAAGCATTGTAAACATCCTAAAGGCAAACCTTGGGACATTATTTTTATAATACAATGGAATTGTACAAGGGGATAATTATTTTTGTTGAAAAGTTTCTGTAATCAAGATTCACAAAGTTTCCGTGAGCATGAACAAAGTACAAGGAGCTCCCCCACTTCAACAATGCTTGTCTCTCTCACTTTCACTTTCCTTTTTGAAAAGTTTTTGTGTTCCCCTCTTTATTTTTTTGTTTTTAAACTATATAAAAGCACTCAACAGAAATAAATGACTCTCTAAAACTTCCGGGTTGTCTCCCTGGCAGCGCTTTCTTTAAAGCCATTAAGGTAGGCATTTAGTGCTCAAGTAACGAATCCACCCGGATCCCAAGGTATATCAAAGCCAATTTGAATTAACAATGATTTGTAATTTAGTAATGAGCACAAATTAACATATATCAAGCAACAACGAAGTCTAACTCTCTTCCTATGCATCGACATGTCATAAAAGAACAATTCATGCACACATAGTAAAGGCTAATGCATAGTATAAGCAGTTTCTTGCAATTCTATCGTGTTGGAAACATAGAGAGGTGGAGATAAAGTTCCTCTCTCATAATAGTTGCAAGTAGGATCAGCAAGCACATGCATATTACATTCATCAAAAGTATCATGTGCAATGGTAAAAGGCAACCCATCAACATAATCCTTAATAAGCACAAACTTCTCCAACATAGTGTAGTAGGGAGAATTCAAAAAGATAATAGGACTATCATGTGTGGGTGCAGTAGCAACAATTTCATGTTTAACATAAGTAACTATAGCAAGTTCATCTCCATAAGCATAATTCATATTGGCATCTTGGCCACAAGCATAGCAAGCATCATCAACAAGGGATATTTCAAACAAATTCAAGGGATCATAGCAATCATCATAGCAATCATCCTTCGGTAAGCACGAAGGGGAATTAAACAATGTATGAGTTGAAGAGTTACTCTCATTAGAAGGTGGGCACAGGTAGCTAATCCGCTCTTCCTCCTTTTGTTCTTCGCTCTCCTCATCATCTTTTCATCCAATGAGCTCACAGTTTCATCAATTTCTTCTTCCATAGCTTCCTGCAAAATATTAGTCTCTTCTTGGACAGCGGAGAATTTCTCAATATATGGTTTAACATAGGCATTAGAAGCATAATTATCATAAAAATATTCAAGTATGGCAAAACTTTCAGATTTGTAAAGAGTAGCATCATACTTTTCAATCAAAGAAGCAATTTCCAAAGCACCCTTAAAAGCAACAAATTCTTCAATTTGTTGAACATCATAGTAATAATAAACACCCTTAGCATAGGAAGATACGATTCCATTATCAAACTCACATTGGTAGGGAAGGTGTTTCTTAGGGTTTTCAGAACAACAAGTAACATCATATAGTTCACATAAAGTCCAAGCATAGCATTGCAAACGTTGAATTTGATCCCATAATAGTTTCCCTTTTTCAGATATACGGTGTCTCACATAACAAGCATGCTCATCTAAAGATTTTCCCTCAACTAAGCTAGTTGGGGTTTCAACACGAGCACATAGGGATCGAAGATGAACCAAGTAAAAAGCTTCAATAGTGTGATAGATTTTGAGTGGTTCTTCAACCATTGGTGCAGTAGGTACAACTAATTTTTTTGGTATTTTGTGTTTCCTACCCATAACTAAAGATAGAAAACAACTAAGAACAGTAAATAAAAATTACTTAGTGATAAAGCAAACAAGCACACACGAGAATATTCACCCCACGCTATGACTCCCCGGCAACGGCGCCGGAAAAAGGTCTTGATAACCCGCAAGTATACGGGATCGCAACAGTTTTTGATAAGTAAGAGTGTCGAACCCAACGAGGAGCTAAAGGTAGAATAAATATTCCCTCAAGTTCTATTGACCACCGATACAACTCTACTCACGCTTGACGTTCGCTTTACCTAGAACAAGTATGAAACTAGAAATACTTTGTAGGTGTGAAAGGCTAGGTTTGCAAGACAATAAAGAGCATGTAAATATAAACTAGGGGCTGTTTAGATAAAGATGCAATAAAGTAAATATTAGTAGAGAGCTTTTTGTTACGAGAAAGTTATTTGTCCAAGGCAATCGATAACTAGACCGGTAATCACTGTTGCAATTCTATTTGAGGGAGAGGCATAGGCTAACATATCATCCCTTACTTGGAATTCTATGCACTTATGATTTGAACTCTAGCAAGCATCAGCAAATACTAAAGATTCATTAAGGTAAAACCCAACCATAGCATTAAAGTATCAAGTCCCCTTTTATCCCATACGCAAACAACCTACTTACTCGGGTCTGTGCTTCTGTTCACTCACGCCACCCACCATAAGCAAATCATACACATATTGCAAACCCTACAGCGGGGATCCCTCACGCTTGCGCGACACGGAGAGCACCATAGGACAGCACCAATAATAAAACATGCAACTCAAACCAATCATGATCATCAATTAACCCATAGGACAAAACGGATCTACTCAAACATCATAAGATAGCCATACATCATTGGGAAATAATATATAGCGTTGAGCACCATGTTTAAGTAGAGATTACAGCGGGTAAGAGAGAGGTTACACCGCTGCATAGAGGGAGGAAGAGTTGGTGGATATGTTGGTGAAGATGGCGGCGGTGTTGGTGAAGATCGCGGTGATGATGATGGCCCCCGGCAGCGCTCCGGCGCCACCGGAAGCAAGGGGGAGAGGGCCCCCTTCTTCTTCTTCTTCCTTGACCTCCTCCCTAGATGGGAGAAGGGTTTCCCCTCTGTTCCTTGGCTCCCATGGCGTGGGAGGGGCGAGAGCCCCTCCGAGATTGGATCTATCACTCTGTTTCTGCGTTCTGGAATTCTGCCCTGGCACCGTTTGCTTTATATCTGGAGATCCGTAACTCCGATTGGACTGAAACCTTCGCCCAGATCGTTTTCCAAAAATTAGCTTTCTTGCGGCCAAAGAAGGGCATCAACTGCCTTACGGGTGGCCCACGAGATAGGGGGGCGCGCCCCCCTGGAGGGGTGGCATGGGCCTATCACGTGGCCACCTCAGGCACCGTTTCGCGTTGATTCTTCCTCCCAAAAATCACAAATATTCCAAAATAATTCTCCGTCCGATTTTATCCCGTTTGGATTCCGTTTGATATTGGTTTTCTGTGAAACATAAAACATGCAACAGATAGGAACTGGCACTGGGCACTGGATCAATATATTAGTCCCAAAAATAGTATAAAAAGTTGCCAAAAGTATATAAAAGTTGAATAATATTGGCATGGAACAATAAAAAATTATAGATACAACGGAGACGTATCAGTTTAATACCAAGGATCGCCTGGCTGATATCCATAAGTGAAACCGGGGTTGTACTGAGATGCAGCGGCAACCCCCTCCTGAGCTGCAGCGTGTTGGCGAGCTGCCTCCACTCCCCTCTTGTATTCAGCTGCTTCCTCTCTGGTGAGAACAAATCTTCCTTTTGCCTGATAATCAAAAAGGTAGGAGCAGGAAGAGTAACAGGGACGACATTGCGTCTGTCATAGATTAGTCGATAATGGAGGAATTGTTCATTCCTCTCAAGAAATTGATGACTAAACATAGCTTCTTTATCCAGATAAATAGGAGGCATTATCATATCTCCTTCACGCGGGGCTATACCAAGAAAATTAGCCACACGGGTTGCATAAATTCCTCCAAAATTTTTTCCCTTTCTACTATTATTCTGCAACCTACGTGCAACTATTGCCCCCAAGTTATAACCTTTATAACCTGACACAACACTCTTGAGGATACAAAGATCAGGGGCACACATGTGACATACCTCGTCCTTACCGTTAATGCATCTACCAATAAAGAGAGCAAAATAATGTATGGCAGGAAAATGAATGCTCCCTATGGTAGCTTGTGCTATGTCCCTAGATTCTCTCACAGTAATATTCGCGAGGAAATCTCTAAATTCAGATTTGGGAGGATCATTAATATTACCCCACTGCGGGAGTTTGCAAGCAGTTGTAAAATCCTCTAAGTCCATGGTGTAAGATGTATCATAAATATCAAATAGGACACTAGGAGAATTACGCGTACAATTATATTTAAACCTCCGCACAAAGGAATCAGTCAATTGAGAGTACTGAGGACACTTATCTTGTAAGAAGTCCTCCAGCTCAGCATTACGCACATACGTGTCAAATTCCTCCTTGAAGCCTGCTTCGATCATAAAATCATCGGATGACCACTGTCACATCCCCAGTTCAGGCCTTGCTTGTCTTTGCTTTAGCTTCCATGCATCATGTTTAAATTCTTTTGAAACTTGAAATGGGGGATGTTCAAACCCTAGCATTAAAAAGGAATCCACCAGGTTCAACTAAAATATTTTTCAGTGAACCCAAATGGCCTTCAAAAATGTTCATCATTTTTGGAAAATGCTGGAAACAACAACTAGAGGTGATGCACATTTTTCCTAGCCATCTTGGGTTTTACCTCAACACATATTGTATTTGATTGGGGCTCCAAAACATTGCTATAAATATTTTGATAGCTCCAAATATTCTGAGAAATGTTGAGGGACACCGGATTAATTCAGAGAGTGCCCAAAAATATTCTCAGAATTATATAAAAATGATTTAGTGCTAAACTAAATCAAAACAGAGCAAATAAATAGAAAACAGAAACTAAATTAAAAAGGGCAGAAACCTCACCTGGCCTCCCTGTAGCCTGGCCCAGCTCCTCTAGCAGGCCCAGCCCACCTGGCCGGCCCACCGAGGGCAGGGGCGTCTTCTTCCTCCTGCCAGAAGGCAGAGGAGAAGCTAGCCACGGCGCCGTGGCGTGCCACGCCGACAGCTGCCTGCCTGGCTGTCCCCTCGTCGCCCTGGACGTTTTCTGCGACGCCACGCAACCCCCCGACCCCTCTCACTCTCCCTGTGCTCCTCCCCCTCCTCTGTTTCTCTCTCCCAATCACACCACGCACTGCCGTCGCCGCCGTTCGTTGCCGCCATGTCCACCCCATCCCCCTCGCTCCCCCAACCGGTCCACGAGCTCCGCCGTCATCCGCTACGCCGTCCCCGCCGATCCACAAGATTGGAAGGCCCTCGGAGTGCCGCCATCGATGTCATCTTCATCCTCGGGACCCGGCGATCGCCGTCGTGATTCCACCGCCGTCCGGACCTCCCGAGCTTGGTGAGCCGCCCTACCGACTCCATGTGAGCCCCTTCTTCGTTTCTCCCTAACTCCATGCCCGATTTCGAGCTCTAGCCGCCTCCTCCACCGGAGCCAAAACGCCCCGCCGCACGAGCTCGACGCTGGCGTCACTTCGGTGACCATTTGGCCATCCGTAGGTGTGCAACGCGTTCGCAGCCTCGCATAGTGCATCCCTAGAGCACTGGTTCGCTCGACCGCGAGCCGCAGCAGCAAAACTCACGAACGCCGAACTCCGGCGGCCGCCCAAGAGGTCGTCACCGTCGACCCCGGCCTCCCTACGCTCAGCTGCATGCACCCCTGGATGCGGGTGAGCAAGGGCTTCCTCGTGGTGCCCCCAGCGCGTCCAGCCGCCACCCGTAGTGCGTTCCCGAGCGTCGCCGCCACGTTCGTGAGCTCGCCGCCGTTCAACTCTGGCGTGCTGACGTGGCACCGTTGTTAGGGACTAATTACCCTGCTAATTAACCCTCTCAATGACACCGACAGCTGGGCCCCGCACCTAATTAACTCCGGTTTATTTTTTTGTTTAAATTAGCTTATAATCCAGCGGGACCCACGCGTCAGGGCTGACTTGCTGATGTGTCCGTTGACCTGACCCCACCTGTCGGTGACCCAGACAGCACTGTGTGACTGACCAGTGGACCCCACTGGTCAGGTTTGACTTGGTCAGCCGCAGTTGACCTGCTGACGTCACACCGACGTCATGCTGACACAGTAATCTGTTTTCTGGATTTTAAATAAATCTAAAATGATTTATTTATTTCAGAAAATATCCAAAACTTCTAAAAATCATATAAAATCAACCGTAACTCCAAATGAAATAATTTATATATGAAAAATGATCAGAAAAATCCAATCTATCCATCTGTACCATTTGCATGCATGTTAGAACAACTTATAGCTGATGTTTAGTTCAAATCATATAAATGGCATTTAAACCTTCACATATGGAGTTCGGATTTGAACTTAGGGTTCAAACCAACTTCATTTAACTTTGTTGCTAGCTACATTAGCTCAAAACACCAGCATGTTGACCATGTCATGATCATGCATCATAATGTGCATTGCATTGATTGTGTTTTTTCTCTGTTGCCGGTATTTGTTCCCTCTCAGTAGACGTGGTTCCAACAATGAGATCGATGACACCGATGAAGAGCTATATATCTTCAGAAGTGCCAGGCAAGAAAAACCCCCTTGTTCATTCCGATACAATCCCACTCTCTCGCTCCTGCTCTCTTTTACTGCATCAGGACAACAACGACTCAACTGTTACATGCTGCGGTAGATGAACCCCTTTCCTCTGCATGACCTGTCATTGCCACAGTAAATAGATGAAACCCACTAGCATGAGTAGGAGTTGTTTGAGCCCTGATGTGCCTACTCATTCATGCTTGTTTGTCATGCCTGCTACTGCTTAGAGTTGAGTCAGGTCTGATTCATCGGGGATGAATTGGAGGTGTGTAAACATGTCCTACTGTGTGTGAGCTAAGTGTGTGAACACGATTTGGTAAAGGTAGCGGTGAGAGGCCATGTAGGAGTACATGGTGGGTTGTCTTATTGCAGCCGTCCTCAGGAACTGAGTTCTGTGTTTGTGATCCATGAACAGCTACTACCACACATTGGGATCCTTAATTGACTCTCTCGACTTATTAATCAACATGATCTCTGTCCAGGAGTTGCAACTAGTTTCTGGTGTTTGTAGGTTGTGTTAGTAGTCTACCAAGTGGCACCCGGTACAGGTGGGCTTGGGACAGACTAGGCACAGTGGCATGGTGTACCAAGTGGCACCCTGATGGTGGGCTTGGGAACCCTGCTCACATCGTTTGGGGCCGTGAGCGACACCCCGGCCGGATCTCCTTGCGGATGGAACCCGAATAGGCGATAAACCTAGACGAGAGACTTGTGTGGTTAGTCAGGTCGTGGCCGACTCCCTCGCCAGACTTCCGCTTGAAGGTTGCCGAGATACACAACGTGTACATGATGGTAAGTGGCGAGAGCGTGTGTGAAGAAGTACACCCCTGCAGGGTTAATATGATCTATTCGAATAGCCGTGTCCGCGGTAAAGGACTTCTGAGTTGCCTGTACAGTTCATAGACAAGTGAAAGTGGATACTCTAAAATACGCAAGATAAGCGTGAGTGCTATGGATGGCGTTCTCGTAGGGAGACGGGAGCGGATCCATAGTGGTGTATTGATATGGTGAATATGTGGACTCGTGTGCGCCACCTCAAAAGAGTTACTTGCCGTCGTAGTTCAGGATAGCCATTGAGTCAAAGCTGGCTTGCTACAGTTAAACCCCACCACCCCCTTTGTTGATAATGATGCATATGTAGTTAGTTTTGATGTAAGTCTTGCTGGTACATTTGTACTCACGTTTGCCTATTTTATGTTTTTGCAGAGAGACTTCAGTCTCGCTAGTAGTTCCGCGTGGACTTCGACGTTTAGCTTGTTACCTCAGCTACGATCGTGTGCCCTCGACAGGATCTGGTAGATAGTCAGGCTTCTCAGCCTTTTTCATTTGTAGATGTCTGTACTCAGACATGTTAAGCTTCCGCTTGTGTTTGACTTGTTTGCTCTGAATGTTAGGTCGTGAGACCCATGTTTGTAATATCTCGCTCCTCGGAGCCTATTGAATAATACTTTGAGTCGTAGAGTTATGTTGTGATGCCATGTTGTATTTGCACATATCGAGCATATTGTGTGTATGTTATTGAGATGCTTGGTATGTGTGGGATCTGACTATCTAGTTGTTTATCCTTGGTAGCCTCTCTTACCGGGAAATGTCTCCTAGTGCTTCCACTGAGCCATGGTAGCTTGCTACTGCTCCGGAACACTTAGGCTGGCCGGCATGTGTCCTTCTTCGTTCATGTGTCTGTCCCCTCGGGGAAATGTCACGCGATGAATTCCGGAGTCCTGCTAGCCCAGTGCTACAGCCTGGATTCACTCGCTGATGACCGACACGTTCGTTGTTGGGTCATGTATGCCTGTTCCTGTAAGTTAGCGCCACTTTGGGTTCAGGACTAGCCATGTCAGCCCGGGTTCTTTGTCATATGGATGCTAGCAGCACTATCATATACGTGAGCCAAAAGGCGCAAACGGTCCCGGGCCAGGTAAGGTGGCACCCGTGGGAATACCGTGCGTGAGGCCGCAAAGTGATATGATGTGTTACATGCTAGATCGGTGTGACTTAGGATCGGGGTCCTAACAGCCACTCACAAGCCCGTACATATGCATTCCTCGACAATTCAACGTCTTGCTCACGTATAGCAATCCTTGGCCCTTTCTTCGCCGAGGAACCACCTTGGTACATTCTCCTAAGCATATTTCTTTTTCTGAAAATTTCTGAAATTTTAGTAACTTCAAAATAAAAGTGCATAAAACTAAACAAGATTGATAGCAACTACTCCTACAAGTGCCTAGACCCCATATCATGCATTAGAATTGCTTGGAACCTCAAAAATTTAACATGCAAGCTCAATAACAGGTTCACCAAGACAGCAAGGATTTGCAATGAATAAAGCACTAGAACAAAACTAATTGGACCACCGGAGGAGTCATATACCAAGCAACAATCTCCCAAAGCAGTTTTGTGAATGGAGCTTTGAGCTAAGAGATCGAAAATCGCAGCAAAACGAGCTAGAACTCGTGCTTGAGCTGCATGGGGATTTTTTGGGTAGAAGATGAAGTGTGTGGGTGCTGGCATAAGTGGAGGGGAGCCACCAGGGGCCCACGAGACAGGGGGGCGCCCTACAGGGGGGGGCTCCTCTCTTGTGGCCTGGTGCTTGGCCCTCCTGCAGTGTTTTCAGTGCCTAAAATCCTCAAATATTCCAGAAAAAACATACTAAATTTGCAGGGCATTTGGAGCACTTTTATTTTCGGACTATTTTTTATTGCACGGATAATTCAGAAAACAGACGGATAATACTATTTTTGCTTTATTTAATCTAAATAACAGAAAGTAAAAAGAGGGTACATAAGGTTGTGCCTTCTAGTTTCATCCATCTCGTGATCATCAAAACGAACCCGCTAACAAGGTTGATCAAGTCTTGTTAACAAAATCATTCCGAATAACACGGAACTAGAGAAATTTCGAATAACACTAAGTTACCTCAACGGGGATATGAAAATCCCCAACAATAAGAATATCATACTTTTTCTTGACAGTAGGGAGAGGAAATTCAAAACCTCCAAAAATGATAGTTTGAACTTTTTCAATAGAATTGATGCTATGAACTTGAGATTGTTTCCTCGAAAGTGTACCATATGCTCATTGCCATTAACACAAAAAGTGACATCGCCTTTGTTGCAATCAATAACAGCCCCTGCAGTATTAAGAAAAGGTCTACCAAGGATAATAGACATACTATCGTCCTCGGGAATATCAAGAATAACAAAGTCCGTTAAGATAGTGACATTTGCAACCACAACAGGCACATCCTCACAAATACCAACAGGTATAGCAGTTGATTTATCAGCCATTTGCAAAGATATTTCAGTAGGTGTCAACTTATTCAATTCAAGTCTACGATATAAAGAGAGAGGCATAACACTAACACCGGCTCCAAGATCACATAAAGCAGTTCTAACATAATTTCTTTTAATGGAGCACGGTATAGTTGGTACACCCGGATCTCCAAGTTTCTTTGGTATTCCACCCTTAAAAGTGTAATTAGCAAGCATGGTGGAAATTTCAGCTTCCGGTATCTTTCTTTTATTTGTGATGATATCCTTCATATACTTAGCATAAGGATTTACTTTAAGCATATCAGTTAAGCGCATACGTAAGAAAATAGGTCTAATCATTTCAACAAAGCACTCAAAATCCTCATCATCCTTTGACTTGGATGGTTTAGGAGGAAAGGGCATGGGTTTCTGAACCCATGGTTCTCTTTCCTTACCGTGCCTCCTAGCAATAAAATCTCTCTTATCATAACATTGGTTTCTTAATTGTGGGTTATCAAGATCAACAACAGGTTCAATCTCTACATCATTGTTATTACTAGGTTGAGCATCTACATGAACATCATTATTAGCACTAACATCAGGTTCATGTTCATCTCCAGATTGTGTTTCAGCATCAGAGATAGAAGTATCATTGGGATTCTCAAGTATTTCAGCATTAGGTTCACTAGAAGTTGGCACAGTCATATCATTCTTCTTTTTCTTCTTCTTCGAAGAACTAGGAACATCTAGATTATTATTCTGAGAATCTTGTTCAATTCTTTTAGGGTGGCCTTCAGGATACAAAGGTTCCTGAGTCATTCTACCAGTTCTAGTAGCCACTCTAACGGCAAAGTCATTTTTATTATTCAATTCATCAAGCAAATCATTTTGAGCCTTGAGCACTTGCTCAGCTTGAGTAGCAACCATAGAAGCATATTTGCTAACGCGGTGAAGTTCATCTTTAACTCTAGCCAGATTAACACCTACGCGTCCTATCTCGAAAGCATTATTCTTTAACTCTCTACCAACATAAGCATTAAAACTTTCTTGTCTAGCCATAAAGTCATCAAATTCATCTAAGCATGGGCTATGAAATTTAGTAGAGGGTATTTCAACTTTATCATATCTATAGAGAGAATTTACCTTTACTGCCTGTGTCGGGTTATCAAGACAATGTGGTTCTTCAGGCGGTAAATTAAGACCATGTATTTCTTCAATAGATGGTAAATTCTTGACTTCTTCAGCTTTAATACCTTTTCTTTCATTGATTTCTTTGGCTCTTGCATATCTTCAGGACTGAGAAATAAAACACCTCTCTTCTTCGGAGTGGGTTTAGGAATAGGCTCAGGAGTTGGCTCAATTGGTTCAGGAATTACTTCAGGAACTGGCTCAGGAAGAGTCCAATTATTTTCATTACTCAACATATTGTTCAATAATATTTCAGCTTTGTCGACTGTTCTTTCCCTGAAAACGCAACCAGCACAACTATCCAAGTGGTCCTTGGAAGCATCGGTTAGTCCATTATAAAAGATATCAGGTATTTCATTTTTCTTAAGATGATGATCAGGCAAAGCATAAAGCAACCAGAGAAGCCTCCCCCAAGCTTGTGGGAGACTCTCTTCTTTGATTTGCACAAAATTATATATTTCCCGCAAGGCAGCTTGTTTCTTATGAGCAGGGAAATATTTAGCAGAGAAGTAATAAGTCATATCCTGGGGACTACGCACACAACCAGGAGCAAGAGAATTATACCAAGTCTTAGCATCACCCTTTAATGAGAACGGGAAAATCTTAAGGATATATAAATAGCGAGACTTCTCATCATGAGTAAATAGGGTGGCTATATCATTCAACTTGGTAAGATGTGCCACAACAGTTTCAGATTCAAGGCCATAAAAAGGATCGGATTCAACTAAAGTAATAATATCAGGATCAACAGAGAATTCATAATCCTTATCAGTAACACAGATAGGTGAAGTAGGAAAAGTAGGATCGGGTTTCATTCTAGCATTTAGAGACTACTGCTTCCATTTAGCTAATAATTTCTTAAGATCATTTATATCATTGCAAGCAAGAATAACTTCAGTAGCTTATTTGTTCATAACATAACCCTTAGGAACAATAGGTAACACATAATCATTGGGGGAACGTTCATCATCAATAGCATCTTCAATATTTTCATTCCCCCTAACTCTAGCAAGTTGTTCATCAAGAAATTCACCTAATGGCAAAGTAGTATCACGCACAGAAGTAGTTTCATCATGCATAGCAGAAGTGGCATCATCAATAACATGCGACATATCAGAATTCATAGCAGTAGCAGGTTTAGGTGTCGCAAGCCTACTAATAATGGAAGGAGAATCTAGTGCAGAGCTATATGACAGTTCCTTATCTCCCCTCGTAGTTGAGGGCAAAATCTTGGTCTTAGCGTCTTTCAGGTTCTTCATAGTGATCAACAGATATAAATCCCAAGTGACTCAGAGAATAGAGCTATGCTCCCCGATAACGGTGCCAGAAATTAGTCTTGATAACCCATAAGTATAGGGGATCACAACAACTTTCGAGGGTAGAGTATTCAACCCAAATTTATTGATTCGACACAAGGGGAGCCAAAGAATATTCTTGAGTATTAACAGTTGAGTTGTCAATTCAACCACACCTGGATAACTTAGTATCTGCAGCAAAGTATTTAGTAGCAAGAGTGGTATGATAACAATGGTAATAGTAGCAACAGAAAAGGTAAATGTTTTTGGGTTTTCGTAGTAGTTGTAACAGTAGCAACGGAAAAGTAAATAAGCGAAGAACATATATGAAAAGCTCGTAGGCAATGGATCAGTGATGGATAATTATGCCGGATGCGATTCCTCATGCAATAGTTATAACATAGGGTGATATAGAACTAGCTCCAATTCATCAATGTAATGTAGGCATGTATTCCGTAAATAGTCACACGTGCTTATCGAAAAGAACTTGCATGACATCTTTTGTCTTACCCTCCCGTGGCAGCGGGGTCCTAGTGGAAACTAAGGGATATTAAGGCCTCCTTTTAATAGAGAACCGGACCAAAGCAATAACACATAGTGAATACATGAACTCCTCAAACTACGGTCATCACCGAGAAGTGTCCTGATTATTGTCACTTCGGGGTTGTCGGATCATAATACATAATAGGTGACTATAGACTTGCAAGATAGGATCAAGAACACACATATATTCATGAAAACATAATAGGTTCAGATCTGAAATCATGGCACTCGGGCCCTAGTGAAAAGCATTAGGCATAGCAAAGTCATAGCAACATCAATCTCAGAACATAATGGATACTAGGGATCAAACCCTAACAAAACTAACTTGATTACATGGTAAATCTCATCCAACCCATCACCGTCCAGCAAGCCTACGATGGAATTACTCACGCACAGTGGTGAGAATCATGAAATTGGTGATGGAGGCTGGTTGATGATGACGACGGCGATGAATCCCCCTCTCTGGAGCCCCGAACGGACTCCAGATGAGCCCTCCCGAGAGAGATTAGGGCTTGGCGGCGGCTCCGTGTCGTAAAACGCGATGAAACTTTCTCTCTGATTTTTTTCTCCCCGAGACGGTATATATGGAGTTGGAGTTGAGGCCGGAGGAGGTCTAGGGGGCCCACGAGATAGGAGGGCGCGCCCTAGGGGGGGGGCGCCCCTTGTCTCGTGGACAGCCCGTGGGCCCCCTGTCCTTGATTCTTTCGCCAAAAATTCTTATTAAATCTGAAAAGTGCCTTCGTGGATTTCCAGGACATTCCGAGAACCTTTCTTTTCTACACATAAAACAACATCATGGTAGTTCTGCTGAAGACAGCGTCAGTCCGGGTTAGTTTCATTCAAATCATGCAAGTTAGAGTCCAAAACAAGGGCAAAAGTGTTTGGAAAAGTAGATATGTTGGAGACGTATCAGGCGGCGGCAATAGTCATCGACTGAGGTGTTGTCCTGGTGACACCCAAAAAACTCTTGCTGCAAAAAAACACGACGTTGGAGCTGGTTGTCGGTGAAGAGCTCATTCAGCTTGGTCCACATGGCGCAGGCATCATCACCGTCCTGCATGACCGTCTGGAAGAGGTCCAGCGAGATGGTGAGGAAGAACCAACGGATGATTGTGGTGTCGATGGTGGACTTGTCATTGTCGGAGTAAATGACCACGGGTAGCCTAACTGGCTCCCTTTGGCCCTGAGAGAAAACAACGGGCCGGCCGAGCCCTGAAGCACCCAGGACACGGGGCCGCCTTCTTCCGGCCGGCTATCATATAGGCCGGCTGGCGGAAGGCGGCCCGGCCGTAAAGAGCCCTTGGAGGACGCCACGACAGGGCCGACTACCAGAAGCCGGCCCCTGAAGGACCGACTCCAAGAAGCCGGCCCAGCCACGAAGAACCCTTGGAGGACGCCACGATAAGGCCGACGCCAAGAAGCCGACCCCTGAATGACCGACTCCAAGAAGCCGGCCCCTGGCAGACGGCCGTGGGCCGGGCCCTAAAGTCCACCCCCCATAGCGGTGACGGGACAGGGCGTGGCTATAGTGGACCCTGCCACCCCCGAATCCCGGAGCACGCATGGCTACAGTATGCCGTACAGGGTTGCCATCTCCTGCCCGGCGAGGCACTGTTGCCATGCGGACTATGACGCCATCCACGACGGGTCGCCAATACGGCCCGCAGGAGGCGGGCCCCTTTGGTCAGAGAGACATCCGAAGGCGGCCTGGCCTCCCCTAGCCGGCCTGAGGCCAGGCCGACTTCCTATAGCCGGCTTGCTCCCTTCCTCGGGGCGCGCGCACCATTAAGCAGACAAGACGAGGTAAGGCTACAGTGAGAGCCCACAAGGCGGCGGCACTGTAGCCATGCTTACCTCGAGAAAGCCCTCGTCATCAGAGGCGAGGCAACAGTAACCAGCCCCTGACAAGACCCCCCAAGCGGTAGGGCTGACCCGTCGACCAATGGGCCGGCAGCCGGCGGGACCCACTAGTCGGCAGGCCCCACTAGCCGGCGGGCCCCAGTAGCCGGCGGAGAAGCCGACGGTCATAGACACTGACGGCTGGACCCGCGCCCAGCCAGATTACCATTGTACCCCCGGGGGGTAGGCCTATATAAACCCCCAGGGACACCCATGCAAAGGGTCGATCCCATAGAGTTTTAGACACCACCATAGGGATAGAAGAGAGCTAGCCTTGCCCTCCTTCTTCCTCCCACCGAACAGCTCAAGGAGCCTCTTGTAGCTTCTTATCGATCTAGTGATCATGCGGAGACCCCGCAAAGCAGGAGTAGGGGTATTATCTCCAGGGAGAGCACCCAACCTGGGTAAGATCCGCCGGCGTGCATGTCTTCGCCTTATCCCGTTTCCAGGCACCGGTGATGTCTTACTGGCTCCCACAATGATAAGCCATCCGTTGGCATATGTCGCACCTACCACCCGACATTTGGCGCCCACCGTGGGGCCAGGTTCACCGTCGTCCGGAGACCTGCTCTGGACGGGAACCCTTTTCCTCCCCCGCGAGCGTAGCCAGCCCGGCACGCCTGATGGTGCTTGCCCCGATGCGCTGCAAAGCATCGACGACGCCTGCGCAGCGAGCTGCCTCGCCGACCTTCTTGGCGAGGCTCGCATCTCCGACGATCCCGCATCCGACGCAGGCACAGGCTGCCCCGAGAGCCGCCTCGTCAGCCTCCTCGACCAGCTCCACGTTTCCAGTGAGCCTACCGCAGACTTGGAGTCGGTCGGCTCCACCGACCCGATGCTTGTCGACTCCGACACGGCATCGCTCGATGCCTTCCCCACCAACGTGATCATCCTCGACGACCCACTCCCTTGGGCCGACAGCGGTGGCAGCACCGTCACTGAAGTGCCAGTCATCAGCCACGGTGTCACCTCCAACGAGAACGCCCGCGATGCCCTGCAGGCTACGCTGCACGATCTGTCCGCCCCATCCTGGCGGACGCTGATGCCGAGATGCTGGAGGCACGCCACCTTGCCCTCCTCGTGGAGGGCCAGAGGATAGCCTCCATGAGACGCCTCACGGAAGCCCACCAGCGCGAAGTCGACCGCGCCGCCTTCGGCACGCCGCCTACAGAAGGGCCAAGCCGAGTCGGTGTTGTCAAGAAACGCGGCGCGGCCATCGCCAGCATGCTGGGAGCGGACCGCCCAGTCTACGCCACGGCCCTCGAGAATCTACGCGCCGCCTAGTCGGTCATAGACGAGCTGAACGGACTGGGGGCCGACGAGCTCCCTTACATGACCAGACGCATCCAACAGCTGATCGATGTGGCCGCAGAGCGGCACGAAGCCGACGTCCGATATGGAAGCCCCCCTCGCCGAGAGCACGACGCAACATCGCGTACGCCGACTACGGGTGGCGCCCGTGCAAGACAAGGCAAGGAGCCGGCTGCTAGCCACAGCCGGACTTGAATCACCATCGAGCGCGACGCAGAAGGCCGTCCCCAAGGTGTGGAACGACGAGGCGACCCGCCTCCTCCTCCGCCTCGCGGGGAGAGGTATCCTACACCGCCGCCTGTCGAGCACCCGACTCTCAGCGGACAACTTGGTGGCCATGAAGGAGTCGGCGAGAATGATGCCCGCCATCGGATCGACCGCCTTGCGCGATCCCTGGCCCTGGAAGAAGAAGATGATGTCGGCCCGCCATGTTTTGCCCCCGCATCTGTGACGAGCCCTTTCCCAAAGGGTTCTCGCTCCCAAGAGACACGCCCAAGTACAACGGCTCTGTGAAGCCAGAAGATTGGCTGATCGAGTACTCCATCGCGGTTCGCATAGTGAACGGTAACAGACGCGTTGCCGTGAAATATGTCCCCCTGATGCTCCAAGGCACGGCGCGCACCTGGCTCAACAGCCTCAAGCCTTACAGCATCAACAGTTGGCTGGACTTCACCGAAGCCTTCATACGCAACTTCACCAGCACCTACAAGCGGGCTCCCAAGCCCCGACAGCTCTCCTTGTGCATACAAGGGCCCAGCGAATCGACTCACGACTACCTCACGCGTTGGGCCGAGCTCCGCAACTCCAGTGAGGGGGTGCACGAGGTTCATGCCATAGAGTACTTCACCGCCGGGTGCAGAGAGGGCACCCTCCTCAAGCACTGACTCCTTTCCGACGAGCCGGATACCCTCGACGAGCTATTGATCATCGCGGACAAGTATGCCACGTCCGACTCTTCAATGAAGACTGAGTTCCGGGTAGACGCCTCTGGAAAGGTGCTGGCGCCGGCTTCCAAGACGCCGGCGCCCGTATCAAAGCGACCACAAACGCAAGGCCCCTATGCCGCCTTCCACCAGCCGGCAGGTGACTACGGTCGAAGAAGAGCAGCCCGAAGGACGGCCGGCTCCCCAAAAGTAGAAGGGTGGCAGGCTGGTTTGGCAGCCGGCTTTCTCCTACGAGCAAACCCTCGATGCCCCCTGCAGGTTCCACAGTGGCCCGAAGCCGTCCAACCACACAACTCGGAAGTGCCATTGGCTCACCCGAATCTCCAAGGGCGAGGGGTTGTTGCCGCCTCCGCCTGCAGGCTAGCCGCCTCCTGTGCCGCAGCAGCCGGCCACTCGGCCAGCAGTCGGAGCCATCCAAAACGAGTTCCCCGATGAGCATGCCACCTACGTCGTGTTCACCAGCCAGACAGAAGATCGGTGCTCCCTGTGCCGACAGCAGCAGGAAGTCAACGCGGTCGCATCCAGTAACCCCGAGTTTATGCATTGGTCAGAGAAGCCCATCAGCTGGAGCCGGGACGACCACCGAGAGGTGATGCCATCTCCTGGCTCCTATGCCTTGGTCTTGGATGCCACCCTGGTGACAGAAAGGCATGCTGCCCGTTTCTCCCGCGTGCTAATAGATGGCGGGAGCAGTATCAACATACTGTACCGAGATACAATGGAGAAGCTCAACATCAAGCCGAAGCAACTCATGCCAAGCCGGACTGTGTTCCATGGCATTGTACACGGCCTGTCCTGCTCGCCAATCGGCAATATCAAGATGGATGTCCTCTTTGGGGGCAAAGATCATTTCCGCCGAGAGGCAATATGGTTTGAGGTAGTGGATTTGGAGAGCCCATACCACGCATTGCTTGGTCGACCAGCGTTGGCCAAGTTTATGGTTGTGCCCCACTACGCCTACCTCAAGATGAAGATGCCGAGTTCCAAGGGCATTATCACCATAGCCGGAGACTATAAGAAGTCCTCTGAGTGTGCAGCGGCCAGCAGCCGGCTGGCCGAGTCCCTCATGATCGCCGAAGAGAAGAAGATGCTGAATCGAGTTGTGGCCTTGGCTGGCAAGCAGCCGGCCCTGTCTCCTGACCCCAAGGAATGTGAAGCTCAAGGTTCTTTTGAGCCGGCCAAGGAAACAACAAAGATACCCCTAGACCCGGAGCACCCGGAGAGGTACGGTGTCATGGGCACAGGCCTTGATAGAAAATAGGAAGGCGAGCTCGCCGATTTCCTCCGTGAGAATCGGGACATCTTTGCATGGTCTCCCAAAGACATGCCGGGTGTTCCGACGGATTTCGCCGAGCACAAGCTACACGTCCGACCTAACGTCAAGCCGGTCAGGCAGCCCTTGCGCCGCCTGTCAGAAGAGAAGAGAAGAGTTGTCGGCGAAGAGATAGCCCGGCTCCTAGCAGCCGGATTCATTATGGAAGTGTTCTTTCCCGAATGGCTGGCCAACCCAGTCTTAGTGTTGAAGAAAAACAAGCAATGGCGCATGTGTATTGACTACACCAGCCTCAACAAAGCCTGCCCTAAAGATCCATTTGCCCTGCCAAGGATTGACCAAGTGATAGACTCCACAGCCGGATGCGAGCTGCTGAGTTTTTTGGATGCTTATTCAGGCTACCACCAGATAAAGTTGGACCCAGCTGATCGCTTGAAGACCGCCTTCATCACCCCATTCGGAGCTTTCTGCTACCTGACCATGACATTCGGCTTGAGAAATGCCGGTGCCACCTTTCAGCGTTGCATGCAGAAATGCCTCCTCAAGCAACTCGGCAGAAATGCCCACGTCTACGTAGACGATGTCATGGTGAAGACGGAGAAGCGAGGCACCCTGCTGGAAGACCTCAAGGAGACCTTTGAGAATTTGCGCCGGTTTCAGATCAAGCTCAACCCGGAGAAGTGCGTGTTCGGGGTACCAGCCGGCCAGCTTCTAGGCTTCCTGGTCTCCGAACGCGGCATCGAATGCAACCCAGTGAAGATCAAGGCCATAGAGAGAATGAAGACCCCTACCAAGCTGCGAGACGTCCAAAAGTTCACCGGATGCCTGGCATCCTTGAACCGCTTCATGAGCCGGCTCGGAGAAAAGGCGCTCCCCCTCTACCGACTCATGAAGAAATCCACTCACTTTGAGTGGAATGACCAGGCGGAACAAGCTTTCCACGAGCTGAAGAAGATGCTGTCCACACCGCCTGTCTTGGCGGCCCCAACTGAGAAGGGGCCCATGTTCCTCTACATTGCCGCCACCAGCCGGTGGTCAGCACAGTCATTGTGGTCCAACGTCCAGAAGAAGGCCGAGCTCAGCTAGTCCAGAGGCCGGTGTATTATTTGAGTGAAGTATTGTCCACCTCAAAGCAGAACTACCCGCACTACCAGAAAATGTGCTATGGTGTGTACTTCGCCTCCAAGAAACTCAAGCCCTACTTTCAAGAACATCCCATCACGGTCGTATGCACTACCCCACTTGCCGAGATCATAGGCAGCCGAGATGCATCCGGCCGAGTGGCGAAATGGGCCATTGCGCTAGCTCCTTACACAATCTACTATCAGCCCCGCACTGCAATCAAGTCCCAAGCATTGCACGACTTCCTCGTCGACTGGGTCGAGACCCAGTACCTGCCACCGGCCCCCGACTCCACTCATTGGCGGATGCATTTTAACGGATCCAAGATGTGCACCGGCTTGGGAGCCGACATCGTCCTCACCTCTCCCAAGGGCGACAAACTCAGATACACATTGCAAATCCACTTTGCCACCTCCAACAATGTGGCCGAGTACGAGGCGCTCATACATGGGCTCCGGCTAGCCAAGGAACTCGGAATCCGCCGGATCCTGTGTTATGGCGACTCGGACTTAGTGGTTCAGCAATCATCCGGCGACTGGGACGCCAAGGACGCAAACATGGCAAGCTACCGCTTCCTCGTTCAGTAGATCAGGGGGTACTTCGAGGGGTGCGAGTTCCTTCACATGCCACGGGCCGACAACGAACAAGCAGATGCCCTGGCACGAATAGGCTCCACCCGGCAAGCTATACCAACCGGCATCGCCCTCCAACGCCTCCTCAAGCCATCTGTCAAGCCGTCTCCGGAATCCAGTTCCATCTTCATGCCGCCTGACCCCGACGCAGTCGGATCCGACTTCGAGGACCAGGCAGGCGGCCCGGGGACTTCGGCAACCGGCTCGGGGACTGCCATAGTCGAACCCGGCCCGGGGACTGCAGCAACACAGCAGGCGGAGGCCGACTCCAAATCCTCACAACCCAGCCCGCCCACCCTGGTTGCGGTAGCCATTTTAGCAATCGAAGAAGTCACAGCTCCATCATGGGCTCAGCCCATCCTCCATTTCCTGATAAACGGAGAGCTGCCGACTGACGAGATCTCGGCAAGACAAGTCCAACGCCGAGCCGGAGCATACACAATAATGAACCGAGAGCTTGTTAGGCGTAGTGCTACTGGATCTTCCAGTGCTGCGTCGAGCCAGAGAAAGGCATAGCAATCCTCGAAGACATCCACCAAGGCGAATGCGGCCACCATGCCGCCTCCAGGGCGCTCGTCACCAAGGCCTTCCGCCATGGATTTTTCTGGCCGACTGCTTTGGAGGATGCCAAGGAACTAGTCAAACACTGCAAAGGGTGCCAAGTCTTCGGCTCCAAACAACACTTGCCGGCTTCTGCACTCAAGACCATCCCCATCACTTGGCCTTTTGCCGTCTGGGGGCTGGACATGGTCGGCCCATTCAAGACGACGCGCGGTGGCATGACACATCTGCTCGTCGCAGTGGACAAATTTACCAAGTGGATTGAAGCAAAGC
This sequence comes from Triticum aestivum, assembly GCF_018294505.1. Classification (NCBI taxonomy): domain Eukaryota; kingdom Viridiplantae; phylum Streptophyta; class Magnoliopsida; order Poales; family Poaceae; genus Triticum; species Triticum aestivum. The sequence continues at coordinate 450,041,860 of NC_057807.1, read as the reverse complement.
CAATCAAGAAACTGAATGGGCTGACTGCGGTGACATTCATCGCAGACATTACAACCTGGTATGGAGTACCACACAACATCGTCACCGACAACGGCACGAACTTTGCCAAGGGAGCACTGGCACGTTTCTGCGCGACACAGGGCATCCGACTGGACTTAGCGTCCGTTGCCCGCCCGCAGTCAAACGGCCAGGTCGAGCGAGCAAACGGCCTCATCCTCTCCGGCATCAAGCCCCGACTGGTTGTGCCACTAGAGCATTCGGCTGGCTGTTGGCTCGACAAGCTGCCGGCCATGCTCTGGAGTCTGCGCACTACCCCAAACAAGTCAACCGGCTTCACCCCTTTCTTCCTTGTATATGGTGCCGAGGCTGTCATCCCAACTGACATCGAATTCGACTCACCTCGGGTCACCATGTACACGGAGGCCGAGGCCAAGGAAGCACGAGAAGACGGTGTCGACTTGCTGGAAGAAGGCCGGCTGTTAGCCCTCAGCCGATCCGCCATCTACCAGCAAGGTCTACACCGTTACCACAGTCAGAGGGTCAAGCCAAGAGCTTTCCAAGAGGGAGACCTTGTGCTCCGGCTGATACAGCGAACAGCCGGCCAGCACAAGCTCTTAGCCCCTTGGGAAGGCCCTTTCGTCGTCAGCCGGGCTCTGGGAAACGACTCCTACTACCTAATCGACGCGCAGAAGCCGAAGGCGCGCAAGAGAGACGACTCCGGCAAAGAGTCGGAGCATCCGTGGAACGCCAATCTTCTTCGAAGATTTTACAGTTGAAATGCAGTATGTATCACGCTACCTTTTGTATTAAGTATAAGACGACGGGCTCCCCGAGGATTTCTCGGGGACTACCCTATTTTATCTATGTATGCCGGGTATCATACCCATGGTTACGCCACTACATTATTTTTTTTGTCCGGCACCGGGTTCGACTAGTCGTCCCAGGGACTTGCCGCCTTCAGTTATGTCCAACTTCTACCTATAGTCAGACAAGTAATGTGCCGGCACCCAAGCCCTCTCTTGCGAAAGTCACAGCTCGAAGAATCGGCTGCCCGACTAGCAAGAGCAAAAGGCGGAAAGGATGCCCACATGAAAAACGGCTAAGGACTAACGAACTTACATAACACAAGCTGGCTCCCCTCTCGCCAACCGGCTGTCGAAGCAGCCGGCTGGCCGGCTTCCCTTCTTACTCCGCTACAATCTTAGAGAGCTTGAGTACTTGCCTTCCCAGAAGGCCGAACTCCTTACCCGGCCACAGACTGCAGAGCAGCTGTCCGGCAGGGAAGGCGGCAACCAAGGGAAGGCGGCAAAAGAAAAAAGGCGAAAGATTAAAGGCAAGTAGGAATGGAAGCCAAGCACATGCATAATAATATTTACACCAAAAGGCCTTCGAGAGGTTGGCATTCAACGAAGTTTGAATACACCCCCAGTGGGTGGAATTGTGCAAAGATAACAAATCTGTTCAAAGAGTGACAAACAGGAAAGTAAACAGTGAATCAAGCCAAGGGAGCGCCCGGAGCGTCAGGAAGATTGGTGGAGACGGCGGTGTCGGCTGGAGGAGTGGCCGGCTGGCGAGTCTCAGCTTGGTCGTCACCGAAGGCAGGTGGAGCATCTGCGCGCGCCTCGTTGCTGGAGGCACGGTCAGGCTGAGGCTGGCCGGCTGCTTCGACATCCGGCATAGCGTCTTCACCGTCTTCCTCCTCCTCCTCTTCGCCCTCGTCGCTGGAGTCAATCTCCTCCGCCGAGTCTTCACCATCGGCCGGGTTCAGCCCGAACCATTCCTCCGGCTGCGCGACGCCGTCCTCGTTCACCTCAGGAGCAAAGGCGCTGGTGTCGGTGAAGTCGGCGATCGCCGAGGCGCGCTGGATGATAGCCGGCCGCACCGCCTCCAGCTCCTCGTCAGCCTCCTGCCGCCAGGTGCGCAGCTGGTCCAAGTTCAGCCCAGGATAGCAAGCCCACACGAACTCCAGCGCCCGTCAGGCGCCAGACCGGGCTGCTGAAGCCTTCCAGGCCTCGAGACGGCCGACTGCTACCTCTAGCCAGTCGGCAGTACGGCTGTGGGTGTGAGGAATTACTTCGCCAGGCCAAAGGGCGGCCAACACCTGTGCTCCGGCACGCTGAAGCCGATGGAGCATGCGGTAGGCCGGCTGGAGGCGGGCTTGGATCACCAGAAGCTGCTCCTTAAGAGACCGGTTGGCGTCCGGTGCGATCTCAACCCCAGCCTGCCGCCGGGCCTCACGGTGAGCTTCAATGGCTTGGTTGGCGGTGACGGAGTAGCCAGGAAAGTACTCTTCACAAGGAAGAAAGAAACAGAGCAAGTAAGGAGATAAACTGGCTTACAAGGACAAGCAAGAGTGAAGAAGAAGGCGGCCTACCATCAACCAAATCCTCGACTCGGCCATAGCCTTTGCTTAGAGCTTGCCTTGCCTCAGACCAGCTCGCCGCCTCGGTCTCATATTCGGCTTTGAGGGCGGCCTCGCTGTCCTATGCCGCCTTCAGGGCCGCCTTATGGCTTTCCTCCTGGTCGGCCAGTTTCTTGGCCAGGCAGTCACGCTCCTGAGCCAAGGCGCTGAACTCACCCTCCTTGGTGCGAAGGTCGGTTTGGGACACACCCAGCTGCTGCCTCAAGTCGGCGTTGGCTCCTGCCAATATGAAAAAGAACAAATTAAGAAAGAGGTCGGCAAGGAAGATCTGACCCGACTGCTCAGCAGTCGGCCCGAATGTCAGGGACTACACCCAGTGGGTGCGCTAACGCGCCCCCACATGAGAAAGAGGGACATGGACACTCACGCCAGCTCTCCGACAGATCGGCGGCCCTTTGGTTCACCTCCCGGACTTGGGAGTTAAAGGTGGCGGCATGGAGGTTGTGATAATCCTGCAAACAGGATGAAGAAGCAAGCAAAAGCAAGCCATTAAAACAAAGTCTTCGAAGAAGTTCCAAGCCGCCTGCTCAGCAGCCGACTCGGAACTCGGGGACTACACCCAGTGGGTGCGCTGATGCGCCCCCACGGAAGAAATCAAGAACAAGAAAACTTACCCGAACGACCGCCCGTGTCGCAAGAAACTCTCGGGTACACTGCTGCAGCGCGGTGGCCTGAGCCTGAAGACGGCTAAGGACATCTTGCGTCGCCAGGTTCAACGCGGCTGTCCCGTCGCCTGGCGTCCACCCTGGCGAGCTGACGGCGGCCGACTCCAAATCGTGCGACAACGAGCTAGAGTCGGCGGCCCCTTGCAGATCCGGCTCCGAAGCCGCCCTTCCCGCGCTAATGAGTCGGCGACAGGACCACAAGATCTGCCCCTGCAGTCGGCTCTCCTCCGGCCGGCTGCTTAGGTGGCACCTCGGGCTCGCCGCCTTGGCCGGTCCCGGCCGACGGAGGCGGCACCACTTCTCCCTCCGGGATGACTATGTCGCCCCCCTCCCTCTCCGTCGTCGGCGGGTCACGGTCGATTTCCTCCGACGGAGGCACCGGGGCGCCCGGGGCTATGAAACGGAGGGGGATGACGAGCTGCGGAGGCTGATTGCGCAGGGCCTCCGCCGCCTTCTCCGCGACCTCGGCTTCCGCCTGGGCCCTGGCTGCCGCGCTGGCCTGCGCTTCGGCCGACTCCGCCGTCGCCTCCCGGGGCGACTCGGTGGCGGCCGCCCTCCGCTCCTCCGCCTCCCGTTCCTCCCGCGCCTCCCGTGCGTTCTTCTCCGTCGCCGCCTAAAGCTCGGCGCGGGGGTCTATGTGGCGGGAACCCGCCGATCCTCCCGCCCTGCCGACTATGGAGGCGGCGGTAGTCTGCTCAAGAGAGAGCGGGGCCCTGACGACGAAACAGATAAAGGACTTAGAAGAACATCAACTAAAGAAAGAAAGAAAGTGCGTAAGGACCAGAACTTACGCCGAGACCGCTTGCGGTTGCTTCACCACCTTGCGAAAGCGGGCTGCCTTCGCGGCCGCCTCGTCCCGCTTGGTGGCCGCCGCGCACCCCTTGGACTTCTTCGGCCGGCCGTCGAAGAGAGTCGGCGCTGCCCGACGCTTCTGCGCGCCGCCTCGTGAGGTCGGCCCGCCGGACGGGCTGGCGCCTTGGGAGTCGGTCGCCGGCTGGCGGCACGTAATGGGCTCGGCCTCATTATCATCGGGCCAGTCATCAAAGCAGGCAGTGAAGCCGGAGCCGCCTGTCTCGCCTCCTCCCCCCACGGCATCGTCGTCCAGGGCGGCCGCCCCCAAGTCGGGGTCGTCAAGATCGTCCTCCACGCGGTCTGAGGCGAACTCGCGCTCCGGCCCCGTGGTCCCGGCCGAAGGATGAAGCAGGGGATTCTGATTGAGGACAGGCCGACTGGTCAAGAGCCGACCAGAAAGAACTCGGCAACAAGAAAGGAAGAAAGGAAAGAAAGGCTTACCACGGGCGGAGGGTTGGTACGAGAGTATGGTTCCTTGCCATATTGCCACTCCTCGGTGAGCTTACAGTTGGCGATGTGGTTCACCAGGTAGGATACCTCGGCGTGAGGCATCTCTCTGGTGCTGAGCCGGCTGGGGTCGAAGCGGCCGCTCATCTGACAGATCAGATGAGGGCGGCCTTGAAGCGGAAGTACTCGGCGCTCGACGAAGGCGGCGATCAAGTCGGGCCCAGTCAGGCGCTCCGACTGGATCAACACCCGAAGCCGGGCGACGGCATCAGCTCCAGCCGGCGTCAGCGACCTGGCCCGGAAGGACCATGAAGGCTGCCTCCCAGGCGGCGGGCCGGCTACATAAGCCGGCAAATTGACGTAGTCGCCGTTTGGGGCGACGTTCTTCACGTAAAAATAAGACCGCTGCTAGAGCTTCACCGACTGGATCAGCGCGATTGGAGGGAACGGGTTGTCGGCGGTGGACCTCCTTATGGCGGTGAAGGCGCCGCACGGAGCCGGCACGTCGGCGACGACTGTGCCGAGCTTGGATTGAAAGAACTCCCCCAGAGCTCGATGGTGGGGAGGACGCCGAGGAAGCCTTCGCACAAGGTGACGAAGGCCGACAGCAGCACCACTGTGTTGGGGGTGAGGTGGTGCAGCTGGAGATGATAGAAGTCGAGAAACGCGCGGAAGAAGCCGCTCGCAGGGAGGCCGACGCCGCGCAGGCAATGCGAGTAGAAGATCACTCGCTCGCCTTCCTCCGGCGCTGGCAAAACCTCCCTCGCTAGCGCGAGGCGGACCCGCACAAGATCTTCGCCCAGCAGCCGCCGCGTCTTGCGGAGGAAATCGATATGGTCGTCGCGGACGGTGGAGCCGTCCCAGGCGCTCGACGTCGGAGCCATGACGGTGAGCGCAGCGACGGAGAGCGCTCGGCGCGGAGGCAGCGAGCTTGTGGCACGCTGGTAGTAAGAAAGAACGGTGGAGCGGCAGCACGGCGGAAGGCTACCACGATGAAGAAGAGGAGAGAAGTAGCAGGGCGAGGGCGAGCGAGCGAACGACTGCCGCTTCCCCTCCCCGCCCCTACTTATAGTCTCGTGCGGCGAAGCCGAGGAGTCGAGGCGTGGGGGGCGTGGGATTAACTGCGCCCACTCCCCCACGACCCGCGATTATCGCGCCTTTATGGCGAGTGGGAACCGCCGCCGAAAGACGTGCGGTCGGTTCGGGCCGCAGAAGATCCGCGCGCGGGCTGAGGCACAGAAGTGGCGGGCCCAGCGTGCGGCGACGTCCCGTCACGCGCGTGGGCTGGCAGGCCCTAGCAGCCGAAGGGTGCCACATGGTGTGCGGTTGGCGGGCGGTCAGCCTGCCGCCCGGCTAGCACGCCAGCTGGTTCCCGCCTTCGGATTTTGAAGAGGCGTCGCCAAGAAGGCACGCGCAAAGGAGGCCGGCTCCAAGCTAACCGGCGCTTCGGGATAGGAAGCTGGCCGAGCTTCTCGATTCCCCTTCAGCCGCGAAGCCCAACCAGCTTCGGGGACTACTGTCGGAGTAAATGACCACGGGTAGCCTAACCGGCTCCCTTTGGCCCTCAGAAAAAAACAACGGGCCGGCCGAGCCCTGAAGCACCCAGGACACGGGGCCGCCTTATTCCGGCCGGCTATCATATAGGCCGGCTGGCGGAAGGCGGCCCGGCCGTAAAGAGCCCTTGGAGGACGCCACGACAGGGCCGACTACCAGAAGCCGGCCCCTGAAGGACCGACCCCAAGAAGTCAGCCCAGCCACGAAGAACCCTTGGAGGACGCCACGATAGGGCTGACTCCAAGAAGCCGGCCCCTGAAGGACCGACTCCAAGAAGTCGGCCCCTGGCAAACGGCCGTGGGCTGGGCCCTAAAGTCCACCCCCATAGCGGTGACGGGACAGGGCATTTCTACAGTGGACCCTGCCACCCCCGAATCCCGGAGCACACATGGCTACAGTATGCCGTACAGGGTGGCCATCTCCTGCCCGGCGAGGCACTGTTGCCATGCGGACTATGACGCCATCCACGACGGGTCGCCAGTATGGCCCGCAGGCGGTGGGCCCCTTTGGTCAGAGAGACATCCGAAGGCGGCCTGGCCTCCCCTAGCCGACCTGAGGCCAGGGCGGCTTCCTATAGCCGGCTTGCTCCCTTCCTCGGGGCGCGCGCACCATTAAGCAGACAAGACGAGGTAAGGCTACAGTGAGAGCCCACAAGGCGGCGGCACTTTAGCCATGCTTACCTCGACAAAGCCCTCGTCATCAGAGGCGAGGCAACAGTAACTAGCCCCCGACAAGACCCCCAAGCGGTGGGGCTGACCCATCGACCAATGGGCCGACAGCCGGCGGGACCCACCAGTCGGCGGGCCCTAGTAGCCGGCGGAGAAGCCGGCGGTCATAGACACTGACGGCTGGGACCCGCCCCCAGCTGGATTACCATTGTACCCCCGGGGGGTAGGCCTATATAAACCCCCCGGGACACCCATGCAAAGGGTCGATCCCATAGAGTTTTAGACACCACCATAGGGATAGAAGAGAGCTAGCCTTGCCCTCCTTCTTCCTCCCACCGAACAGCTCAAGGAGCCTCTTGTAGCTTCTTATCGATGTAGTGATCATGCGGAGACCCCGCAAAGCAGGAGTAGGGGTATTATCTCCAGGGAGAGCCCCCAACCTGGGTAAGATCCGCCGGTGTGCATGTCTTCGCCTTATCCCGTTTCCAGGCACCGGCGATGTCTTACTGGCTCCCACAGTGATAAGCCATCCGTTGGCATATGTCGCACCTACCACCCGACTGTCATGGAACTCGGGGACGAGACTGGAGTCGACGGTGCCGCCCACGTGGTCGATGAGATGATACTCCCGAAACACGAGAGAAAATTACGTCTTCCATGTATAGTAGGAGGAATCTGTCTGGGAGAGACAAACCGGTACCTGCTCGAAGATGTTGAGGTTGGGGATGTCATTCACGTCGGGAGGGTTGGCGTTCGCGAACGGGTTGGAGTTGATGGACGCGGAGGAGGTGGCGGACGACATGACGGCGAGGGCGGCTCGGGGTGGCGCGCGGGTAGAGCAGGTTAGGGTTTCAGACGGGCGGTGACAGCGGGACTCGGGCGGCGAGGTAGGATGGCGCCGGCGGCTCGGGTCGGCGAGGATGGAAGCAACGGGTAGCATGGGCTGCTCGGGAGGAGGAAAAGCGGCGGGTAGAGCAGCGGCGCGAGATAGGGTTGGCGGCTGTAGGGGAGGTGGCGGCGGCTGGCGCGAACGGGAGGGGCGCAAGCGGTAGCGGCTGGAGGGAGAAGCAGCGGCGGCGGGCACGACGGGAGGCGGCGGCGGAGCGGGTGCGAGGAAAGAAACTTAAAATACTGATAGCATGTATGTTGTGGGAATTGCACGATATATTGCTCATGTGCAAAGGCACATATATATGATGTACAAGAGGCGGCCCACGACCTCAACTATACAAGGAACTAGGTGGTGGGCCCAATACACAGATATGCACAACACATATACTCAATAGTAACGACCACGTATGCATCCAAACCGTGGCCCTGTAGATAACCTGCAAAAAAATTATATGAGTTTGTCTATTAAAAACCCTTAACGGTAGCTAGGGTAAACTCTTCCCTCCAGACTTTGCTGGTGAGTCCATGGATTCGCCTCCGCTCTGCCTGTCACTCTGGCGGCCCAGGGAGAATCCTGGTGTCTCTGCTCCGATTAGTTGTTTAGGTTAGTTTTTTTAGTCCTCGCAAGTGTGGCGCTCGGGCAAAAGCCAGTGGTTCTTCTTTGAATTTGTCTTCCGGGCTCCGATCCTCCACGATTCGTCCATCTGGACGTTGTTTACGGAGCTCTAGCTTAGTTCCTGATTTCTTCTCTAGTTGGTGAGGTTAGGGTTTTTTGTCGTGTGACGAGATTTGGTGTAAGGTGTTTCATATCTATTCAAGGGTTTAGTGACGACTACTACGGCTTCAGGGTGCTAGTCCTTAGGGGCACGTGCACAAAGACTTCCCCACCGTCATTGACAAAGTCAAGTCGGCTCCGGTAGGGGAGCGGCGACGGCGACACGTCGACGACATGTTCTGGCGGCGGTAGTGGTCGTTCGGTGGTCTTGGATTCTCGATGTAGCTTTTATTATGTTTGAGGTGGTTCGTACTTCCGGTGAACTTTGATAAACAGAGCTGAATCATTTTCGCAAAAATAGTACTCCCTCCATTCCTTTATACATGGCCACTTCGTTTTTTTGTCAAACTTTGACTTCTAATTTTGGTCAACAAAATATGAATTATATGTCATAAAAAATATATCATCGGAAAGTTCTTTGAAATGTGCATCCAGTGAAATACTTTTAATGGCATATAGCTCATTTTTTGTTGGTAAAATTAATGGTCAAAGTTAGACATAAAAATCTGAAATGACCTTGTATAAGGCCAACTCCACCGCGCGACCCTATCCTGTCCGCCCCCGTCCGTTTGGGGTAAAAGGGACAAAAGAGGCGGCCCAACACGCGGCCTCAAACAGACAAATGTCCGGATTCGGTCCGTTTTTGACCCATCCCCGGCCCAAACTTGCGCTCGGTTTGGGGTGAAACGGACAGCGCGCGGACGGGCGGGACCCACGCGCTCGTCCTCCCCTGGC